>NW_019385025.1:90236-120891 GCF_000671375.1 Centruroides sculpturatus | reverse complement strand
AAACCACAGTAGTAATTAGAACTTTTTGAAATTAGGTTTGCGTATTAGAGATAATAACTGCATTAAATTCTGATAAATAAAAATCAACGGGAGAAAGATAATTTCTTTTAATATCCTGTGATGTAATTTGGAAAACAAGCACATAGTAGCTGACATCATTAACGAAATTCTTGCACGTTGTGAAGTAGTGAAAATTAATTTAATTATTGTATAAAGTTTAAAAAAGTATAAAAATATGAAATATTTCCATAAGGTATAAAATGTTTGATAAATATAATTTGTAATGCTGAATGAAATTGAAAATGAAAATAAGTAGAATTTCGCTTCACTTTCAGAAGTTTATTTTACTGAAAGTCTCATACTGAATCACCACTGCAGGTAATAAATATTTGCTTTTGGGTTTGTGTCATATCTACGCATCAAATTACCAGCCTGATGACTAAACAACGTAAATTTTTTTTAGGTTTTTTCAAGTCCATTTAATAAAGTTTAACAGTCTTGTCACATCCCAAGTATGAAAAGCTTTTTTAAGTGTGTTTTCATATTTTTGTAGTTTAATAATTGAGTAAAATGTTTAGTTTGCATTTATGTCACTAATTTAAATTGTTAAGATAATTATAATTCTATATATATAGGCAAATATATATATAGGCACGTAAACAAAGTATTCATAGAACTAGTACATTTTGAAGGAAAATAGTACATTTTTAAAAGCCATTTCAGTACGTTTTGAAATTTCATTGCGGCAACACTGCCTGAAACCAAATAAACAACATCGAATTATAGAATTCTGTAGAGTTATCTTTACTGAAAAGTGTAAACGTAAGTTTAAAAAATTTAGAAATCCCTGTACACATTGTCTTCAATCACGATCTGTGAACTTTTCTCCTCATGGCAATCATTTGAAATACATGCTTTATACGTAAGTTGTAAGTAAATGCATGCATTCTTGTAATTATGTGCGTAAAAATGTTTACATCTATTTTTTCTGTTTATTTACTGTAAAACAAATAAATAAAAACGAAAACATAGTTGTATAATGAAATATTAACAATTTCTTTCAGGAACTTTTATGGTAAACATAATATAGTTTCAATTTGTGTACATTTTACAAGGTCCAAGCAACTATTTTTACATTTGTTTAGGATGAATGCTTTTTTGTCTACAAACAAGGCTTTAGAAATAACAGTTGGGCTTTTAATTGTTTCTTTTGAATTTCCATTTCGGTCTATTGTTAGAAAATGTAGGAAAATATTTGTAAACTGTGACATTTTTTGAAAATGTATTTACCGAAATATTTTTGGCCCTAGGTTGATGAAAATACAGTGAAAATACACTTATTAGCTTAAACAAAGTCTACGCACTTAAAAAGAAAGCAAATCGGAGCTTAAATTTCACGCTCCACTGACAACCCAGTTATTGCTAATTGCATTACGGGCGGTCTTTCTCAAAATATTTATGGCCCGGGGGTGGTAACAAAGTATTTATTGGTTGAGACAGTTAAAAGACACATACAAGAAAGCGAATCAGAACTTAGACAGCAACAGACTTGCTTCTAAAGTTGATGATCTTTTTTATATAAATTCCTGAAACGTAATACTTTTTTGTTTTCGTAATAAAATAAATAAAATTATATATTTTGAGTAGTTTTTTATTGAAAATTCAAAAAGACAATAGATTACTCACCTAACATCACAAACCCATGAATAAAACTATAAATTTTACAAAATTGATTTTTGAAACTGGACAACTATAGCTCATCAGGCGCTCCACATTGTGATAGCGTCCCGAGGTGCCTTACCCAGGGTTTTAATAAATGGAATATATTTGATATATTAGTATGATTTTATAGCAAATGATTAAATAAGAAAACAATCAGTATATGTATTATCTTATGAATTACAATACAAGGGAAATAGTATATTGAAATATAATTCGTAAGTTTACAAGTCTGTGTGATTGGTACTAACAATAATGTACAGGGAAACAATTAATTTGGAAAGTGTTTTAGCTACTATTATTACTGACAAAGTTATGTAATTAAATTTGAATTTCCCCGATATTAAGACAAAAAATAATAATCTTTATTATTAATTATCTTTCATGATGCTTATAATCAGGTATGCCATCGTTTAATTATATTTTCTATTGAATGAAATACATTTTTATTTTCATTCTAACTCGAGTTATATTTCCTTATTTACATTTATTCTTATATATCTGAACTATAATGCATTTCTGTTTATTTACTTTACTTTCAGCACTGATTCTCGTATACAGAAAATAGTTCGAGAAAAATTACAGTCCTCTACAGTATTAACAATAGCACATCGATTACATACAATTATCGATTCGGACAGAGTGCTGGTAAGACTTTTTTGTTTAAGTTAATAATATAAACGAAAACAAAATTTATATACATATTTAAAATATTTAGGTTCTAGACAAAGGAAAAATTCAAGAATTTGACATGCCATATAAATTGTTAGAGAATAAAGAAGGAACTTTTTATAATCTCGTAAAAAATACAGGAAACACATCAATGAAACAGTTAAACAACGCAGCTAAAGATAAATATTATTGCAGAGAAATTACAGAATCAACGAAGTTATAAAGAAATTTACCATTTTACTTACTTGGCTGTTATGTACAATGGTACCTGAGGATACAAACACCCCAGCATACGAAGTTTTCAGGATACGACATGAAATTCGAACATATCTTTGCTCTACGATACGAACAAAAACTCGCCATACGACGTTACATTAGTTCGCAGCGCCATTTTTTATTTACTTCTGTTCATCGGTCTCAGTCCGCGTGTTTGCTTTGTCATGGAATGATCTCGCTTGATAAAGGAAATATTGAGGTATTATCAGAAATTGACTGATTTTATTGAAAAGAAACATCCCAAAAAGATTTACACTGGCCATATTGTTGCTCAGTTTAATGACATTTGCCTAAGTCATTTTAGGAACATTTTAAAAAGTAGGCAAAGCTAAATATCTTTGGAGAGGTATTTTACGAAGTGACCTCTATCCAGTGAAAGTGCTGGTGGAAGTGAAGGAAAGAAAGCAAAAAGCAGTGAATAAAAATTTTAAAAAATATATATAAAACAACAATAATTTTTTAAAATCTTTTCTAAGTTATTTCTAACTAATTGTTACATTATGTTATCAAAGTTAAGTTTTAGTATCATTTTCCTTCTCCCTCTCTTCTGCCATCAGTTTACACCTCCACTGTCGTCTATGCTCGAAGGTAAAGTGCAAATAAACTACTTTTTTTTATCAATTATTATTTTATTTATACATTTACAACTACAAAATGCATTTTTTAGTGTTTTCCTCACTACAATTATTTTTTTTAATGTACAACTTAGCTTTAATTCGAGTGTGTTTTTAGTGTTGGAACAAATTATTTGGTTTTACATGTAATCGTATGGGAAAAAATGATTCACCTTACGACATTATCATGATACGATCTCAGTTTTGGAACAGATTAATTTCGTATCCTGAGGTACCACTGTATACATAATAAGAGAAAGTACTGGAATCGTGTCAAATTTGACTATTCGAATATTTGCAAATAAACATCTACGTTTTGAAACCCTTGATCCCAAAAAAGTTGAAAAAACATTAAAAATTTCCATAGATGTGTGTGTGTGTGTTGGCATCTATTTCGTTTAATGTCTCAATATGGGGTAAAACTTATAAAAAGAAATTCTGCATGGCAGCATGTGTATAAAAGGCATTGATGCTATTAAATTTCTGTGAGAAAAGGTTGAGGAGAAGGGGAAGTAATGTGTAGTCACGTGTCATACCCAGAGTGTGGTAGGGATTTTACTTCTTGTTAGCGTATACAGAACTTTATAACATCCACCCTACACCAAAATTAAGTCATTTTCTATTTTATAATAATTAAAAATATATAATTTTTTTATAATAAAAACTCATAATAAATGGCGCCACAGATAATTTTATTTATTTATTATCTATTAATATANTTATCAATTATTATTTTATTTATACATTTACAACTACAAAATGCATTTTTTAGTGTTTTCCTCACTACAATTATTTTTTTTAATGTACAACTTAGCTTTAATTCGAGTGTGTTTTTAGTGTTGGAACAAATTATTTGGTTTTACATGTAATCGTATGGGAAAAAATGATTCACCTTACGACATTATCATGATACGATCTCAGTTTTGGAACAGATTAATTTCGTATCCTGAGGTACCACTGTATACATAATAAGAGAAAGTACTGGAATCGTGTCAAATTTGACTATTCGAATATTTGCAAATAAACATCTACGTTTTGAAACCCTTGATCCCAAAAAAGTTGAAAAAACATTAAAAATTTCCATAGATGTGTGTGTGTGTGTTGGCATCTATTTCGTTTAATGTCTCAATATGGGGTAAAACTTATAAAAAGAAATTCTGCATGGCAGCATGTGTATAAAAGGCATTGATGCTATTAAATTTCTGTGAGAAAAGGTTGAGGAGAAGGGGAAGTAATGTGTAGTCACGTGTCATACCCAGAGTGTGGTAGGGATTTTACTTCTTGTTAGCGTATACAGAACTTTATAACATCCACCCTACACCAAAATTAAGTCATTTTCTATTTTATAATAATTAAAAATATATAATTTTTTTATAATAAAAACTCATAATAAATGGCGCCACAGATAATTTTATTTATTTATTATCTATTAATATAAGCCATTGATCGTGTGTCGGTATACAGTATCTGTAACGGTATGCCGAGGATGGCCACTAGGGGCGCCCCTAGCTATTATTTAAATTAACAATAAATTTAGTGTTTTGCGTAACTATATTAAAATAACCATAAATGCAGTATTTTTGTGTTTTTGAGTGCATTTTGGTAGGGTAGGCCATAAAAATGCACATAAAAAAGTTCGTTTTAATTCCCCCATGGGGGACAGGGTTCAGGATTAGCCTGACAAACTTGGCTTCTACTGTACTATTTTTAGAAGCGATTTTTTGCGTTTTTGACTGCGTTTTAGTATGGTACATCATGACAAATTCAGTATATTATTATTTTTGTTTGTAATATGAATTTATTATGTATACCACAGAATAACACTGCTGCTGCTCTAATGCCCACTAGGGGGCGCCCCGGACTACTAGTGATTAATAATTAAAAAGAGATTTTAAAAATAATATTTTATAACAGCCAGGAAAGTTAGGCAACTCGTTGTTAGATGTTTTTTAATACACGAGTAGTGTAGTCTCTGTTACTTCCATTTACATATTTTCGATAAAACCGTGTGTATGGCATGCTGTTGCAAAGCATGAAACTATAGTTGACTTTAAAATGTCAATTCTATTGTTAACATGTTAAATAATAATACTTAAATAAATTTTATATTAAATTTTGTGAATAAAAATAGGATTTTTACAAGAGAAAAATAAATTTGTAAATAAAATAATAATTAAATAAAGTTTTATTGCTGGCATACTTTGTGGAAAAGTTTTCATGTTTACACTTGGTTGACAAATTTCCCAGTATTATTTTATTAGCTATTCTGTATATAAAAATACAAAGGTATATATTTCTTTGTAGTAATACAAAGAAAATGAAGAAATCCATATTTCAAAGATGGATTATATGTTCCATTTTTGTATCCAAGGAAACAATTATACTAATCAGGCAAACAAGAGTTTAAAACTTTTAGCTAAATGCGAAGAAAATGACTGCAATTTTATTTCATGCAAAGATATGTCAGAAAGATGTATTATCTTAGTTTTTTCTGGTGTAAGGAAGGATGGAATACGGTGTATGCACTGATCTGAAAATATATAACAAAGGATGCAAATCTGTAATATACGAACAGTATCTTGACGAAGCATTGATGTAACTAAAAAAATACAAAGAACTCTTTAAATATTTAAAAATACGAAATAAGTTTAGTATTCAACAAACGAGCATTATTTAATGTAACTTTAACGTTTTCCTGAGAGAATATTGAACTGAATTATACACAAAGTGCTGATGATTTAAACGCATATAAATAAGTATTCGTAGAATTTATTAATATATAAAATTTATCAAGCAATAAGCAGAAATGTTTGTTGAATTTCAGTACTGTATATATTATGTTTTATATATATATAACATATTTATAAGATATAACATAAAACTTACATTAACAATAATATAGTAAAATTTTATTATTACTTGTGTACAAATACTGTAGAGCGTCGTTTATCCGAAAGTCGGTTATCCGAAAGAATTCCAGTCGGCCTAAAGTATAATTTTTATTTGTTTTTATATTTTTCAATGTATTTATTTCGTTTGTAAAACATAAAGAAATCATTTTTTACGATCACGATTATTATTTTAAATAGTTTACGTTCAGCTTAACAACGACGAAAATTCAACGTGAAGCGGCAAGCAACGGAGAAAAATTTTAACACGAAATAGGTTAATGTGTTTTTTCGTACATAATCGGTTATCCGAAAAATAAGTTATTCGAACAACCCCAGTCCCCAATTGATTCGGATAAACGACGCTCTACTGTATATGACACTCGGATAACCAGTAGATGTCATTCATAAAATATATTTTAATTACTATATTAAACATTCATTGATATAATATGCTATACATACTTAAATATTATAAGAACAATACACCATTTTTCTTATCAGGAATATAGGATATTTATTTAAATGCCACTCAGATTAATTTTTAGTAAGCTATAGCACATACAGTAATATGAACCAGTAACTGAGTAGATATTAAAAATTGTGCATCAAACCTATTGCAGACTGATGCATCGGTGTTGCTGTTGTCTACAGAAACCTGGTATCAATACAACAAAAACGTAATGGTTATATAATTTGCGAAAAAATGTGTTATTAACTGTGTGGAAAGACTATTTATTCCTGTCTGCCAGAAATAGTTACCATAATATAAGTGTAGAAAATTTCACTTTCTATCTTATATATAAATACATTGCAAATAAGTTTGTAGTCAAAGAAACGGACGAAAAGTGAAATCACATTAAACTGATGTCCATGATTACATTTTAAAAATACGTCTTAAACATTAGTGGAAAAATCATCAAAAAAATTACAAAAAACAATTTGTAAAGTACATAAAACCACTAAGCCTATTCGTGTTAAATAATGCTTCCTCTACTTAGTAACAAATGAGTCATTAATTAATAATGTGAAAAAAATGCAAAATATGAACGACATGATGACTGAAAGAATCCAGAAGCAAGAAAATTTACTTTTGTAATGTAGGTCCAGAAAATAAATTTTTGCAAACAAAAATAATTTTTAATTTCGAGAATGGAGAAAGATAGATGAAAAGCGAGACCAGATATTGAGAATATAAAGGGAGGAGGCCAAGATAAACTATATACGAAGTTACAGTTTGCATCAGTAATCACATTATTTCAATTTAAAAAATTTTCTCCTGAACAATTCTGAACAAAGTTACAAACATGACTGGTATGTCTGTATTGTTAACTGGAAAGGAATAATATACTGTAAAGATGCAAGACACTATTAAACTTAAATAAATTATAATGAAAAATTGGAGCGTGATATTTTGACGATGTCACAACAAATAATAGATAGTATCTAATTAGATATACATTAATTTAAAATTAACATGTTGAAAATATTAGTTTTTACCTCTTGAAGCGTTCTTAAAGAAAAAGAAAAAAAGATGAATCTTCATACAGTAATTTAAAAACAATTTTAGAATGTTGCATTTACAAAATCAGAAATTAAATTACTTAAAAATTATTAACTAAAGTATATACAACAAACATACACAATTTATTGCTTTCATCAATGTGCTAGAATATACTACATAGAGAGGCTGTGACCACGGTATGTTTAATTAATTAAATTAAAATAATTTCAATTTACATCCTCCATTTTGCTTTTATTCAAGGAGCATGTCATTTGCGTTGTGTAAAGTCAACAAGCTAGAATATTCTAACATGTTGTGTAAAAGTGTGCAAAGGAAAGGAACAGTTTTAATTCTTAATTAATTAATTAATTCAGATGATAAGAGCCAAAATGATCCCACTTAGTTTCTTTAATTTTAAAAGTAAATAACAAGACATTTCTATTTTTAATAAAATATATATCTAATTCCATGTCATGACTTGGTGCATTTATCGACACTTGGCAAATAATTTCATCGTCCACTTTCAACGTCTGGTCCCGAGATAACTCGAGCATGTTACATAGCGTTACGAAACATTCGGTAATTGAGGCCACTTTTGACAAAAAAAAATTTTTTTTGAATTTTTGGAATGTTAAGTCCCAAATTTTTTCAAAATTTTTTTCCCGCGCGAAAAAATTTTATCGCGATTTTAATGAGCCTTTGATAAGGCTTGATTAAGGCTTAATTGTTTTTTAATGGGAGTATTTTATCAAATTTATATCATGGTTCCTAAGTTGTAGTGCATGGATTTGACTTCAGTAAAGGTATTCAAAGCTGCTTTCTGATGTCAAAAACAACCTCCAATTGATTTTTAAATTTTTTAAATTAATATATTTTATTTTATATAAATTTAATTAATTAGGGGGGATCGGAAATAGCAATAAAATTTTTAATTTTTTAAAAATATTTAAAAATATACGTCTAGTTATTAGTCACCCTACTTTAAACCCTTGTCCTTTCCAGACGTATATGAGAATGTCCAGGGAAATCCGACTCCAGCTGTTCTCAAGGTCATCCAGCTGTGTAAACAATGACTCTTCGGTGTTAAATTTCACAGAAAGGCAAGACAAAGGAAAAAAATAAAATTTGAAGCTTTTTCTTTAAAATTAAAGCATTTCTTTCGTTTTTTCAGTTTTAAGTATTTTGTATGCTTAATTACATTATAATTAAAAACAGGTGAGCGTTAATAGGTTAACTAATCGTCTAAATTTCAAATCTAGAAGCAAACAAAACAATCTAGATTTACATGTGTAAAACAGACAATTCTGCTCAACACGCGGTATAGACTTCGATGTTTTGACTTAAAGTAAAATGGCGGTCGATATTACTAGTAGTTGCCACCAAGAGCACTGCATCTAAGGTTGCAGCAACTCGTTGTAGTATATTGTAGTTGGTTGATCCCCAGACCAAAATAATGGACCACTACAGTGTAAACTAAAGATAAGTGAGATCACTGCTCATTCTTTCCCTGTTTGACATAATTAAAATTCTCATTAGAAGTGTTTGAAAAAATTCCAACGNTATTATTATTTTTGTTTGTAATATGAATTTATTATGTATACCACAGAATAACACTGCTGCTGCTCTAATGCCCACTAGGGGGCGCCCCGGACTACTAGTGATTAATAATTAAAAAGAGATTTTAAAAATAATATTTTATAACAGCCAGGAAAGTTAGGCAACTCGTTGTTAGATGTTTTTTAATACACGAGTAGTGTAGTCTCTGTTACTTCCATTAACATATTTTCGATAAAACCGTGTGTATGGCATGCTGTTGCAAAGCATGAAACTATAGTTGACTTTAAAATGTCAATTCTATTGTTAACATGTTAAATAATAATACTTAAATAAATTTTATATTAAATTTTGTGAATAAAAATAGGATTTTTACAAGAGAAAAATAAATTTGTAAATAAAATAATAATTAAATAAAGTTTTATTGCTGGCATACTTTGTGGAAAATTTTTCATGTTTACGCTTGGTTGACAAATTTCCCAGTATTATTTTTTTAGATATTCTGTATATAAAAATACAAAGGTATATATTTCTTTGTAGTAATACAAAGAAAATAAAGAAATCCATATTTCAAAGATGGATTATATGTTCCAATTTTGTATCCAAGGAAACAATTATACTAATCAGGCAAACAAGAGTTTAAAACTTTTAGCTAAATGCGAAGAAAATGACTGCAATTTTATTTCATGCAAAGATATGTCAGAAAGATGTATTATCTTAGTTTTTTCTGGTGTAAGGAAGGATGGAATACGGTGTATGCACTGATCTGAAAATATATAACAAAGGATGCAAATCTGTAATATACGAACAGTATCTTGACGAAGCATTGATATAACTAAAAAAATACAAAGAACTCTTTAAATATTTAAAAATACGAAATAAGTTTAGTATTTAACAAACGAGCATTATTTAATGTAACTTTAACGTTTTCCTGAGAGAATATTGAACTGAATTATACACAAAGTGCTGATGATTTAAACGCATATAAATAAGTATTCGTATAATTTATTAATATATAAAATTTATCAAGCAATACGCAGAAATGTTTGTTGAATTTCAGTACTGTATATATTATGTTTTATATATATATAACATATTTATAAGATATAACATAAAACTTACATTAACAATAATATAGTAAAATTTTATTATTACTTGTGTACAAATACTGTAGAGCGTCGTTTATCCGAAAGTCGGTTATCCGAAAGAATTCCAGTCGGCCTAAAGTATAATTTTTATTTGTTTTTATATTTTTCAATGTATTTATTTCGTTTGTAAAACATAAAGAAATCATTTTTTACGATCACGATTATTATTTTAAATAGTTTACGTTCAGCTTAACAACGACGAAAATTCAACGTGAAGCGGCAAGCAACGGAGAAAAATTTTAACACGAAATAGGTTAATGTGTTTTTTCGTACATAATCGGTTATCCGAAAAATAAGTTATTCGAACAACCCCAGTCCCCAATTGATTCGGATAAACGACGCTCTACTGTATATGACACTCGGATAACCAGTAGATGTCATTCATAAAATATATTTTAATTACTATATTAAACATTCATTGATATAATATGCTATACATACTTAAATATTATAAGAACAATACACCATTTTTCTTATCAGGAATATAGGATATTTATTTAAATGCCACTCAGATTAATTTTTAGTAAGCTATAGCACATACAGTAATATGAACCAGTAACTGAGTAGATATTAAAAATTGTGCATCAAACCTATTGCAGACTGATGCATCGGTGTTGCTGTTGTCTACAGAAACCTGGTATCAATACAACAAAAACGTAATGGTTATATAATTTGCGAAAAAATGTGTTATTAACTGTGTGGAAAGACTATTTATTCCTGTCTGCCAGAAATAGTTACCATAATATAAGTGTAGAAAATTTCACTTTCTATCTTATATATAAATACATTGCAAATAAGTTTGTAGTCAAAGAAACGCACGAAAAGTGAAATCACATTAAACTGATGTCCATGATTACATTTTAAAAATACGTCTTAAACATTAGTGGAAAAATCATCAAAA
This sequence comes from Centruroides sculpturatus, assembly GCF_000671375.1. Taxonomy (NCBI): domain Eukaryota; kingdom Metazoa; phylum Arthropoda; class Arachnida; order Scorpiones; family Buthidae; genus Centruroides; species Centruroides sculpturatus. The sequence continues at coordinate 109,615 of NW_019385025.1, read as the reverse complement.
AAATTACAAAAAACAATTTGTAAAGTACATAAAACCACTAAGCCTATTCGTGTTAAATAATGCTTCCTCTACTTAGTAACAAATGAGTCATTAATTAATAATGTGAAAAAAATGCAAAATATGAACGACATGATGACTGAAAGAATCCAGAAGCAAGAAAATTTACTTTTGTAATGTAGGTCCAGAAAATAAATTTTTGCAAACAAAAATAATTTTTAATTTCGAGAATGGAGAAAGATAGATGAAAAGCGAGACCAGATATTGAGAATATAAAGGGAGGAGGCCAAGATAAACTATATACGAAGTTACAGTTTGCATCAGTAATCACATTATTTCAATTTAAAAAATTTTCTCCTGAACAATTCTGAACAAAGTTACAAACATGACTGGTATGTCTGTATTGTTAACTGGAAAGGAATAATATACTGTAAAGATGCAAGACACTATTAAACTTAAATAAATTATAATGAAAAATTGGAGCGTGATATTTTGACGATGTCACAACAAATAATAGATAGTATCTAATTAGATATACATTAATTTAAAATTAACATGTTGAAAATATTAGTTTTTACCTCTTGAAGCTGTCTTAAAGAAAAAGAAAAAAAGATGAATCTTCATACAGTAATTTAAAAACAATTTTAGAATGTTGCATTTACAAAATCAGAAATTAAATTACTTAAAAATTATTAACTAAAGTATATACAACAAACATACACAATTTATTGCTTTCATCAATGTGCTAGAATATACTACATAGAGAGGCTGTGACCACGGTATGTTTAATTAATTAAATTAAAATAATTTCAATTTACATCCTCCATTTTGCTTTTATTCAAGGAGCATGTCATTTGCGTTGTGTAAAGTCAACAAGCTAGAATATTCTAACATGTTGTGTAAAAGTGTGCAAAGGAAAGGAACAGTTTTAATTCTTAATTAATTAATTAATTCAGATGATAAGAGCCAAAATGATCCCACTTAGTTTCTTTAATTTTAAAAGTAAATAACAAGACATTTCTATTTTTAATAAAATATATATCTAATTCCATGTCATGACTTGGTGCATTTATCGACACTTGGCAAATAATTTCATCGTCCACTTTCAACGTCTGGTCCCGAGATAACTCGAGCATGTTACATAGCGTTACGAAACATTCGGTAATTGAGGCCACTTTTGACAAAAAAAAATTTTTTTTGAATTTTTGGAATGTTAAGTCCCAAATTTTTTCAAAATTTTTTTCCCGCGCGAAAAAATTTTATCGCGATTTTAATGAGCCTTTGATAAGGCTTGATTAAGGCTTAATTGTTTTTTAATGGGAGTATTTTATCAAATTTATATCATGGTTCCTAAGTTGTAGTGCATGGATTTGACTTCAGTAAAGGTATTCAAAGCTGCTTTCTGATGTCAAAAACAACCTCCAATTGATTTTTAAATTTTTTAAATTAATATATTTTATTTTATATAAATTTAATTAATTAGGGGGGATCGGAAATAGCAATAAAATTTTTAATTTTTTAAAAATATTTAAAAATATACGTCTAGTTATTAGTCACCCTACTTTAAACCCTTGTCCTTTCCAGACGTATATGAGAATGTCCTGGGAAATCCGACTCCAGCTGTTCTCAAGGTCATCCAGCTGTGTAAACAATGACTCATCGGTGTTAAATTTCACAGAAAGGCAAGACAAAGGAAAAAAATAAAATTTGAAGCTTTTTCTTTAAAATTAAAGCATTTCTTTCGTTTTTTCAGTTTTAAGTATTTTGTATGCTTAATTACATTATAATTAAAAACAGGTGAGCGTTAATAGGTTAACTAATCGTCTAAATTTCAAATCTAGAAGCAAACAAAACAATCTAGATTTACATGTGTAAAACAGACAATTCTGCTCAACACGCGGTATAGACTTCGATGTTTTGACTTAAAGTAAAATGGCGGTCGATATTACTAGTAGTTGCCACCAAGAGCACTGCATCTAAGGTTGCAGCAACTCGTTGTAGTATATTGTAGTTGGTTGATCCCCAGACCAAAATAATGGACCACTACAGTGTAAACTAAAGATAAGTGAGATCACTGCTCATTCTTTCCCTGTTTGACATAATTAAAATTCTCATTAGAAGTGTTTGAAAAAATTCCAACGTTACCTTTAATATATATAAACATTAACTCACAGCCCGAGTAGATAATAACATCACCAAACGATCGCCTAATTATCGGGCTATAATATGGCTACTTTTAAATGATTGGAATAAAGTAATTTGACATTAGAGGTAGGCGTTAGGCGCCATCTCTTAATTAAATTAATAATTAAAATTAAATAAATAACCGTCATCACCGACTGGGGACGACTCCTTCGCCTACGATGCCGCTATGGTCGTGGNCCAGTTTTCAAAACATTCGCTCGGGGTCCGGGTGGCGTAACTGGCAAGCGCACCGCACGGCAAGCGGAGGTTGCGGGTTCAAGCCCCGTCCCGGGTCAGTTCTTTTATTCCAGAATGTTCTAAATTTATTTAATAATTTATTTATTTAATTTTAATTATTAATTTAATTAAGAGATGGCGCCTAACGCCTACCTCTAATGTCAAATTACTTTATTCCAATCATTTAAAAGTAGCCATATTATAGCCCGAAAATTAGGCGATCGTTTGGTGATGTTGTTACCTTTAATAATGTGAAAAAGACAGCAACAGAGGCTCGCATAATCCGTTGTCATCTACGGATACTCAAAGGCAGAGTTAAGCACCGCCCACAGGGAAAGAAGCGAGTGTGTTTCAGAATTACACTATTTTAATACCCGATTTGTTAAAATTAGCTTTATAAATTTAAAACATTTATGTATTACGTACTCGAGAAACATTCCTACGTACTTATACGTACTGTATTTAAAAATTCCTTATATAAATTAATTCTTAAAGTAGGCCATATTTTTTTAAAATATTTATATCAGGTATTATTAATATGTAACTCCAATAATTACTTTAGCTGATTTTGTTTTATAATAGTAGATTAAAAGTATATTTAAAAATTTAAGAAATGGAAATAATAATTTAAGTAATGGATATAATGCATTTCTGTACAATTTATTGTTATTCGATATTTTCAAAATATGCATTAAATCTATACTGAAATATCTTCTAAAACTAATTGAAACGAATATTCAAACCGTACAGCAAATAAAATATCGTAAGAGTAAACAATAAATACATAGAATAGTAGAAATATTACTTACAATCTAGCATTATATAGCTGTATTGTAAATAGACAAAGGAAGAAATATCAAACATAGCAATAGTTCGAAATTTAATCTAGTAGAAAATATTAAATGCATCACAGACTAATCAAAGTCTCCTCTCAGAGAAAATTTCCATATCGAGCATAGACGTCACGTGGTCAATGCAACGAAAGTCCGATCACCGATCGCAAATCGATAAAACGTTTATTCTATAACTAATATTGTTGCAAAATATGTAGACTATATCTTCTGTCAAAACATAAAACAAATGTAACCAAAATTTCATCTAAATTGGACAAAAATTGCAGGAGTTATGAGGAATTATATGACGGCTTTTATCGATGATATTATAATTCAAAGCATTTTATTTTCATTAAAGGTATTCTTACCCATAATTTTTATAATTATGCTTACATAAAGGAAAATTAGTTACTATTTATCCTTGAAGCTGTTCCACAACTGCAACTGACTCTAATTTTCTATATTAAATACCAAGCTACATCGAAGAATATTACAATTATCCGAGAAGACATGATACAAACTTCATCGAGCAGTAGCTCTAATATTGTAAGTTTTAAACAGGAAATATGTCTGAAATGTTTTCTGTCATCAATTACCTCAATGTCAATAATATACGGATGGCATTTCTTTAATCCCTGTTCATATGTCATACGAAACAACAATTATTTGAAAAAACTTCTAAACAGATTTTACTTATCTTTCATCGAATGTATGTACTGGATGCATTTCTTTATTACTTTTTGCATGACAATTCCTTTTCTGTCGAGTAAAACGCCCTGTATATCCTGGTACTCGATTGTCAACAACGACATCTTTGTCAAAGTGGCGGTCAGTATTCTTGCCTTAGTGTTTGCCGTAATATTCAGCATTGTCAGAAGAGTAAAATTAAATACAAAAATTAAAGTAAGAAATTTCAATTTCTTATGCCAAAATCAGCTGTTTTCTATAATTCATTACATAGAAATTGCTTCTGTGATTTTCACAATAATTATTACATTATGGCTTCAGCTGTTAAATGTATTTTTATTTTATCACGATTTGAAGAAAAATGAATTATTCAAGCTGGAAGCATTTATTTGCAGCGTTGAAGTTGGAATATGGATGACTGTAATGAGTGGAGGTTTAATATACCTCTGTTCATTTATTATCTTGATTTTTTTCGCTTTAACGACAGTATTTCACAATGTATCAGAAGAGCTGTACGTATTGAGAAAAGATAACGCAAATTTGAAATTGAAATTGGAAGAAATAATGGCACAGCACCATGAAATTTGGTCATACACCAATCAACTCAACGGACCATTCAATTATGTATTAACAATTTTTTACGCTGCCTTATTAACAGAAACGTGTCTACTTTATTTTATTGCTATTTTCTCGAAAGTGAACTTCGCATTGAAAGGTTTTATTTTTTTAATTTGTGGTTTAACAAGTTTTGGCTGTATTTTATTTGGCATCTTGATGGCTGCTTTTACGTCAAACGTAAGAAACTCTATTAGAAATATAATAATAAGTTCATTTATGGATTTAATGAAACGTTTCGCTTTGTTTTTTTCTTTCAGATGCAAACATCCTTTCAAGATATAAGAAGATTTGCTGATTGCGATTTGAGTTTAGTGCAGAAATTAAAGGTTAAATAGTAAAAATTTGTTTTTTTTTTTATAAATAATTGTTAAAAGTTTGTGAATTTTAAATAAGGTGATGATAATTCATTATTGTACAGATGTTGAATTTTATGAAGAGATTTGGTAAAGCAGCTCTATGCTTATCCATCAATGATTACTTCAACGTTACCAAGAAATTTCCCATTAAAGTATATTTAATTAAATTTTTTAATATTAACCATGAAAATTTTGTACTGATATATTTAATTTTTGAAATTTTTCAGATGGCAAGTTCTCTTCATTCTGTATTTTCTGGTCTTCTGAAACTGAGGACAGCTTCAAGACCTAAAAATTGATATATTCCTTTTATTAATTTTAATTTTAAAATAAACGCGAGAACCAGAAGTTAATTTATGGAATATTTAAAGTACAGTAAGACCCTGCTTATCGCTGATTTGATATAACAGACTTGCTCGTGGATATTTGAATTAAACCACACATACAATTTTTATGAAGTTTATAATCCTAACTCAAATCCGGTTCACAGTGCACCTGCTGATCACAATACCAACTCTGTCATCCTTGTTCGCGCTAAGTCTATCATTTTGTAAGCTTATAATAATAATGTTATACTTTATCTAGCCCACAAATGAAAGAAACGTATGAAAATGGTTACTTTTTACATGTCTAACAACTAAATACAGGATTAGTCTCCTATAAGGTTCTACCAAAATGAACTTTCTTAACAGACGCTACATTTTGGTAGTTGAAATATGTTTTTAGTGCAACACTGAGTTCGTTTATTAACGTTATCTTGGAAAACGTATATTAATACACATCATGAATATATTAACAATAAGGTTCGGACAACACCACTGATAGATTAATGATCTTTGTTCTATACTATCTATTCCTTTCTAACCAGCATGTAGTAGCCTATATGTAAAGTACAAGTGACTACACGACATCTTTTTGTCTACAGCTTTTTACATTTGCGAGCATACCACTTTTCAGTTGGAACTATAAGCAAAATCGCCATTTAGCCTTAAAGTGATTTATTTTACGTTTATAGTTTTAATTCAAATTCAGATACGATTATCTATTTCCTGCAGGTAAGCCCAGCATTGCTCAAGCAAGAAATAAGGGTAAATAATAAGATTAGCTAACTTTGTACATATAACCCTNAAGCAAAATCGCCATTTAGCCTTAGAGTGATTTACTTTACGTTTATAGTTTTAATTCAAATTCAGATACGATTATCTATTTCCTGCAGGTAAGCCCAGCATTGCTCAAGCAAGAAATAAGGGTAAATAATAAGATTAGCTAACTTTGTACATATAACCCTTCTATTGCATTATATTATAGAATTTGATTTATATAACTACAAAGATTATTTTACGAAGACGATCTTATGCATATCTCCCCCTCTTCCGAGACTAATTACAGAATTTTTAGATCGGTTTAAAAATATGTTCGACTTCACACGGAAATGCAATAAACCTTATATAAAATAGAACAGTTGAAGCTGAGTTCAAGGTAATCCCTCTCCCACTTCTGCGAGGACGAGGAAATTTTGAAAAAATCCTTTTTAGTGTACCTTCTTAGGGTATCTTCTTAGTGTACTTAACGCTTATCAGTAGTAAAGTAATGATTCAAACTAAGTATAAATGCCGACACAATATAGAAATTTAATATAATGTAATGATGCAAACTGAATTATAACAAAATACAGACCAATACGATATAGATTATATTTAATTTGTAAAAAATTTAATATAAAGTAATTATAAAAATGTTGACACATCTTAAAAATTAATTAATTTTTGAATATTGCGCCCTCTGCTCTACAGTCCATACTGTAAACTAAGTCGTGTAGACCCCGCGTTGTGTTTTTTGTTCATCCTAACGGAATAAACATGTGCCTCCATTCACAATCAACAATATGAGTTATTGCAATTTTTTTATCTGTAGATAATATACGACTGGAGTTTAAAAAACTATTGGTTGCTAGTTTTTAAAGAAAATATGATTGGTTAGTATTTTATATAAGTTACTTCTTTAGAGAGAAATAGTTTTATATTTAAACTACGACCATAGATATGTACGGTTTTGTGGTTACCTACGGGGACTATGAAAATTACTCAATTTCCCCAATTCTATACAGAACTTTCGACGCATGCGTTTCTGCGGCAAAAAATTTCTCGTTCGATGTTCCCAATAATTTTCCATTTATCCTCCGCTATTTTAAAGTCAATGATATTTGGAAAGGAGAAGGAAAATACAATTTTATAATTGTTTGCAAGGATGGAGAAATTAACAAAGTACGTAATGGTTATATGGTCTGCTGCAAAGATTACCACTCTATCTTTCTCTAAGTGATGAATAGCTTTCCTCCTTATGTAAGGTTCACATTCGAACGGTGTGTAGATGACATGACAGGTGTATGTTTAGAAAATAATAAGAAAACTTTAGTAATGTTCAAAGAGATAAGTTCAGGAATGAAATATTATAATTTTTTTAAATTTTCTAAGGTTGACAAGGTTGATTAATATGTATTTCAAGCATCCCAGTAGTTGTGTAATTGCCAGTCCTTCCCAATCTGGAAAAACCACATTGGAGAGGAAAATGATTCACAACAAACTTTATGAAAATTTTCCGAAGAATATTCTATGGTGTTACTCTGTATATTTACCGTTTTTTCAATAAAAAAAGGATATCACAGTTATATATAGCTTACCTAAATCTGTTCAAGGATAGGATTTGATGGTAATCGCTGTTCTGAAGCAGGAACTGTCTCCAAAAACAGCATTTCTGCTTACAACAGAATCTCATCTCTGTAATGTAAGTATGATTTTAATAATGCAAAATTTGCTTCAGAAAAATGAGATTATGAGAGATATAAGTTTAAATAGACATTATTTGATTCTATTTAAAAATAGTCGTGATGAGAGTCAGGTGAATTGTTTAAATCGTCAAGCTTTTGCGGAAAATTTAATTTTTTCATGGATGCATATAAAAAACGACAGAAAAGGAATTTAGTTATTTTTCATTGGTTTTTCATCGTAAAACATATAAGAAATTTTCTTTGAAAGATTCTTATTTTCCTGACAAACGAGGTTTTTTTGAATTTATTACCAATAAAATGAAGATCATAAAGAAAAATTATCATATGCTAGCACTTTTAGAAAAGACTACTACTCAACGAAGAGCGATATTGAAAGAAGCTACTTCAAATCATGTTAAAGTTTTGTGCTAAATGTATGATAATTTGCTGAGAGGAAATATATTCGCCGATGTTTGTAAATTACGAAAACATAAAAGAATTATCAAAAAATTATGCGAAAAACACATTCCTTTAAGGTAAGAGCACCGGTAGTGGACACTGCGTTAGTAGTGGACACTTTGAACTTCAAATATGAGTAATAAGGTTGTTGATGGCTTCACTGTTACAACATACAAATCATTCAGTAGACAAAACCCTGTAGTGGTGGTAACTCGCACTGATCCTTTTCTAGTGCATCATGGGATGGTTTCCCGCGCTCATTAGTGATGGCATTCCTGCTGATATAAGAAGACAAGTGAGTCTGCTGTCTGTTTTTTTAAGGTCTAGGTAAGTGAAATCACGCTTGCTGTATTAACAGTTAGTTTCACGGAAGTTTTTTGGTGATATACTATTAATATGAGCTTCGTTGGTATGTTTTAAGACCTTCCTGATAGTATTTTTATTTTCCAAGTCAATTGAATGATATGTCCACTAATGAAACAAAAATATCGTATATTTTTAGTAGTGGACAAGAGATGGCCACAACTAGTGAAAATGAACTTTTCACTTTTAATCAGTATCAAGTCAAAAATTAAATCACCTAATGTTAACTAACATACAGTATTGATTCAAGCATTTTTTGGTTACTCTGTCTAGTCATAAACAGGGAGTGTTCACTATTAAACCGTGAATGTCCGTTTATTGAAATGAGGTGTTTCAATAGTGGACAAAACATGCGGTTAACTCGGGCATGGACTTTAAGGGTCCATTAAAAAAAGCGTTGACTTATAACTTTTCCGAAAATGTATGGATCAGCATATATACATCGTTATCTATGATCTGTGCAAATTTCATGAATTATTTTTGCCGCGAAAATATTTTATGACGATTTATTAATTAGGTAATTAATCGCGCTATTGTTCTTTATGGGAGTTTTTTAATCAAATTAATTAAAAAGTTCTAAACTTCTATTTTACCGATTTGACTTCGGTAAAATTTTTTAAAACGCTATTGGATGTTTTTTATGAAATCAGCAGGTTTTTTTTGTTTTCTGTTCAATAGAATTTTTCCCCATACCTTTTTTCGGTTCCCTTATAATTTAATAGCATTAATATCGACAATATTGTGTTATATTTGAACAGATGCGGTAAGTTAGCTCCCCTCTTGCTATAGACTTTATACCAATATTCCCCTGAAGCATATGAGAACTACCCGGGAAAGCGGACCCCAGCTGTTCTCAAAGTAAACCAGTTTGTAAACTATGTAGACTGCACGTGTGAAATTTCAGGCCTTGGTAAACGAAAGAATAACAATCCTTACAGCTATATTTCTCAAATAAAAGCATTTATTTTAAATTATTTTTATTGAACCCCCTTCAAACGAAATTATTGGACCAAGTTCAGCAATTAAGGAATCGAAAGATACGGAAGCAAGGGGAGAAAGTATTGAAGGGACTTTAAATTGGACTCGGAGGAAGGATATGTCCGAAAGACACAGTCGGAATACCATTGAAAAGGAAAGGGAATCAAACATCCTGCATGAGAATGATTTTGTAGTTGCCACCTTGTCTGGTAAGAAAAGAAAGTACAAATGTGTGTGCAAAATTACCAGTTTAATCAGTGATAATATCGCAGAAGTGATTGTGTTTAATTCCATAAATAGGCTAAAAAGCCTATTTGTTAAAAATGAAAAAGATGTACAAACGATAAATATTTCTCAAATTAACTTGAGGCTTCCTAAGCCTCTAATTATTGGAAGAGAGAGTCACTGTCAATTCTCGAAAGGCATTGACATAGATAATTAGTTCAACACAAATTAACAATGCAACAATATTTCCTTAAAATATGCTGACGTTAATATTTGAGTTCTCCTAAATGTAACCCAGTTTTATACTATTATTTTTAAGTGTTTAATATTTAGTGTAACAATAATCCATTCCAGTATGTTAAAACGGATCTCATTTATTTCAACATTTGTATTCGTTAAGAATAATGTAACAATAACAAAATAAGAAAGTTTCTTATACTAACTTTGTAATGTTTTATATTTATGTTTCATAATACTTATTAGTTCAATTTTCATATAAACATTACAAACTATACACATGTAATTTACATTTGTACAATTTGATATTTTAATTAATTTAATTAAATTATGAGTTTTCACTATAATTAACACAGTGTTCTTGTTCTTTATAGTAAAGACTGTCAAATTCTGCAAGTTATGAAAAATAGAAACGATTTCATCTTGAGTATAATCATTTCTATATTCCTTGTCCACTACTGGTGCAAATGCCTGTCCATCACTAAATATCTCAATTTTTTCAATGTCCACTACTGAAAGATTTTCAGCCTTACAAAATAAATTAAATTAAAATGTATTCGACGAGACTGACATAATTAAAATCCTTACAGTGAGTGAAGAAATATTTTGTCTAACAGACAATATAACTTTTAAGCCATAGGGCTTCCATATAGGGGGTCTAGTTTCAAAAAAGTCGAAAAATTTTCCTTAAAGTGTCCACTACCGGCGCGTTTACCTTAAATATCAAAAAAAAATATTTTGGTTAAACAATTAGGTGAATTCCTTCCTTTTCTACTAGCACTGTTATTGTCTAAAGCAGGAGGGTAGAGTAATAAGAAAAAGAATCTAATAGCAAAGCAGAAGACCTTAGTTTTTCCCGAATTACTCATGAGATATCAAAAGCCTAAAATAAGAATTGGTTCTAATATCGAAGAATTACTCGAGAAAACAAATTTGCTTGACGACGGTAAAGTCAAGTTATTCAGTGTTGCCGTTCCTAGTACATTTGTACTTTTCTGGTACATTTTGCCCTTTCCAGTAAATTGAAAGTACATTTAGATTTTTAGTACATTTTCAGTACATTATAATATTTCAAGTACCATTTACGGTACAAAATAATATTTTACGCCTTAACGAAAAAATGAGAAAAATTAGTTTAAACAGATGTCTATTTAAGTTTTATTTTTAGAAATTTTTTTAAAGTTTAATATTGTTCTGCAGAAAATACAGAAATTTCACATGATTTAACCAAATTACTTTTTTATACTGTTATTTTTATTACAATTCTTTATCTGGTATAATGAAATTTTCTGTATTAGGTTTTTTCAGAATTAATATTTCAAAGAGATGTTTTTATGAACATCTCTTAATTAAAGAAACATTTTACATATCTACAAAAATGAATATATATGAATGATGTTTTTTTGCTTTAGGCTATAATTTTGTTCTTGCGATAGTTTCCTTGGCATAATACTTCTTCTCGGCAATTTTGTATAACTCATTCATCGAAGTTACTCCTGTGTTCTTTACCAAATTATAAAAAGTACCATTTACATTTTTTAGTAATGCATATGGTGAGTCAAATTCTTGTAATCTTCCTACATCCATTACCTAAACATTTTTAATTTGTAATTATAATAACATATATATATTTTATATTATAAAAAAAATCTTACCATAACTCTATCTGAATCGATAATTGTATTTAATCTATGGGCTATTGTCAACACTGTACATGATTTGAATTTCTCTCGAATTATCTTCTGTATGCAGTTATCGGTGCTAATAATAAATAGAAAGAGTACGTCATGATTCTAAATATTAGTGTCAGTTTAAAATACAAGCATGTATAAAAATGGAAAAAATTACTTAAAAATTTTAATACTTGGAACTTTTGATGAAGATAAAAACCACTTATTATATAACTAGTATTTTTAATATTAGAGATTATGTATTAAATATTGTACTTAAAATAAAGTAAATAATACAAATTGGATTGGATTTAATTGAATTATGAAATGCAACAAATAAAAATTTTTCCAATCTTAGTGGCTTACTAGAGGATTTTTGATGAAAAATTCGTTTTTAATTAGATGTTACCGGTAGACATGGGAATAAAAACTAAAATTTCATGTGGCCAGCTTTTCTTTGTATTATGTAATTAAACTTAGCTCTTAATATTTATGATTGCAATTATTTATCCACTCGTAAAAAAATTTAGAATGTTATGACATCATAAAACATATAACATTATTTCAGCACCACTTTCAATAGAGTAAACATTGACCTATACAATTTTTCTCATTCTATGAAGACCACTACCGCAAGCTGCTTTGCTTCTTTGCAACTATGAAAAGATCACGTGTGTAAATATTTCACATGAATAAATAGAGTTTATTCACTTTTCCTTATCATGTTTCATATATGAAGAAAGAAGGTAAGCTTATACAATCGTGAACAGAAATATGAAAAGCACGAGTTTCATCCATTATGAAATCATGATGAATTTACTCATATGAAGTCACGCGAATTTTAAAAACTCTATAGTGGCTCATTATTAGTCAAATGTATCATTATTCTCAGAAAGAGTCAAAATATTATAAAAAAACATAAAAATTCCTGGTCACTTTCGTAAATAAGAATGTTACCTGTATGAAAAATGAACCAATCAAAGAAATAATCCATGGATCATAAAAACCCTTGTTTATTTTATGAGAATCTCAAATTTTAATTTAAAACATTTTAGTACTTCGAAAATCCTAACAATATTATTATCTAAAGGCATGTTTCAGGATGACTAAACTATACCGTTACATAAAAGAACAGAAATTTTAAATTTGTTTTGCTTGCATGGCATTTTACAGATGCCATGTGTCTTTGTTTCAAAAATGTTATCTCATAAATTTTTGAATAAATTTGAAAAAAATTAAAATCTTCCTAACTTTTCTGGTGCCAGAGAATGTTACACACACATATTCATATACAAGGAAACGAGTAAGTGCGGTTGAAAGTACTTTCAATCGCATCTAATGAGTGTTATTCAATGAAATAACAAATGTACAGTTACTATAGGTTCATAATACTATTACACTTTATTTATATCTTTTCTGTAAAGTGGGACCATTTTTAGTTCTGTTCAAATAGGCTTTCGCAGTTATTCGTGACAATGCATTCTCACGTTTTGGTGTTTTCGTGTACCTTTATCACAATTATAGCATGGTAAAAAAAATTATGAAGAAAAATGTTATTAGACGATTGAAATTCCGTTCTCTTTCACACAATATGTAGCGCAAACTTCTAGTAGCTAAAGCTACTAGAACTTTGAGTTAAAGCTACTTAGAAACATAAAGCTATTCAACAAACAGGTGCCATGTTTGTTGAATAGCTTTATCTCAAACTTGACTAATCTCAAAGATAATGTTTACAAATAGCAGAGCACTTTGGATTTCCATGCACGCCACACAGACAAAGTAAAGAGTCGAAGACAAACAAACACGAAGTAGATACAAAAACGATACTTCAGGCCATATATGGCAGGTCACCAACAGCAATCAGTGATAATTAAAAATTGCATTCAACAGTTTATTTTCACACCGCAGAAATCTGAAGTTACGTATGTTGTTATAAATAAGAATAATTTAAACTTAAAATTTTGTAATTTCTAAATATCTATTCTAACCTTTTGTCTATATTGGCTGTTGCTTCGTCCATGACAAGAATTTTATTCTGACGAAGGATTGTTCTGGCAAGGCAAATTAATTGTCTTTCTCCTACGCTGAAATTTCTTCCTCCTTCTGTCAAATGTGTATCCAAACCTCCAGGTAATTTACTAATAATTCCTTTTAACTGTACCTTTTATTCAAATATTTTGAAATAAATAAAACTAATAATTAAAAATTTATGAAACAAATCAGATACCATAATGGAATATCTATTTATTTTTTACCTTTTCTATGGCTTGCCACAGCATCTCTTCTGTATATTCATTGAAAGGATCGATATTTCTTCGAAGAGGACCAGTAAATAACATAGGATCCTGATTATACAATTATGATCATATCAGACATTAAAATGCATTAGTTTAAAGATTAACTTTTAAGATACATGATGCGTATTTTTATAAGTAAAAGCAATACTGCGATTATCTGTATTCACTTATTTAATTAAAACAATTTTGAACTACTGAATCTTTAAAGACAATTCCAAATCACCATGTACCTATCATACAGACAGAAATAACAGACTTCTTTCTATAACAGCTAAAATTCTACGAACAAAGATAACAATTGTTGATCAAAACTAGTTACGCTTGACATAGAGTTAAATTTTATTTAAATTATACGTTTTCATTTTCAATGACAATTTATTTAACATAACAGCCATTTACAATTAAAATTTAATTTAGGCATATTCTTATTAAGTTGTTAACACATATATAAATTTATTACTGAAAACACCCGAATTACCATAAATATTTAGATAATTTACTTCTAATAAATTATTCGTAAGTTTTTAAGTTGTTTAATTAAGTCTATAGCAAATATTTTACTATATTTAGATAATTTAGCATTGTATAATATATANTGTTATGAATATCATCAATGTAAAAAAATGAAGCAAGAAGCAGCATACATTTCTCAAAAACACATTTATGGTTAATTAATATGATTTACAATTTATCCATTGTTAATTACTTGGATATGTATATAAATACAGCGAAAAATCCTTATCATGATACTACAATACCTGTATTAAGTTAAAACATATTTATAAACTTATAATATTCTAAAACTTTTAACTCTTTGTGGCACAGACAATTCCCCCTAGTTGCACAGATTATTTTTTAATTTAGACGAAATGGATAAGGACATCTGCCAACTGAATGAAACTATAAATAAAATATTAAACTGTATGACTGAGTAACTGTAACTTTTCGAGGTGGGACAAATTATATTTCACCATACATAAAAAGCTAAGCAAAAGGTGGGAATGTTTTTAACCCACGTAACACCAAAGAATTGAAAGGATTTTTTTACTCACAGAACTTTGCTTGCAGCAGAAGATGATAAATTTCTTTCTCTTTCTAGATGGTAGTTCATATCGAGTCTTTTGGCTATACACCTTTATTGCAATCGCAATGCGACCAAAAAACCAGCCTTATAAAATGTATAGAATGGCCTAATCACGCGCGGGGAAAGAACGCCTTCCGGGATGACTTTTATGGGGAAACTGGCCTCTTTTCAGGCGTCATCGACATGGAGGACACCCGGAAAACTCCACGCTGCCAGCGTGTCCGAGCGCGGCGCGAAACCACGACCGAACGCCCAGTGTTCAGAGTTAAGTCCAACCCAAGTGCAAGGACATAGACCTTCACTTAACACACCCCGTTATAAACTTTGTATTTTATTGCTTTTGTTATCGAGGATACTGTTCCATGTTTAGTGGATTTCTCTGCCAAAGTTATTATTTATTCTGTTGGTCTGTCATTTTATGTCCATATGATCAAGAGGTNATTAAGTCTATAGCAAATATTTTACTATATTTAGATAATTTAGCATTGTATAATATATATAAATTTTTTCATGTTACATTATTGTAAATATTCAAAATTCAAATGTTCAGCTTCAAGTAATCGAAAAAACATCAACAAATGGTTCTCATAGTTTATAATTTCTACTTCTTTAATTCTATATTATCTGAATTTTGGAATTGTGTGAGAATCGAACAAATGTAAAGGAAAACAACTCAGAAATGAGCTCATTAGAAGCTAGTATATGTCAACTTTCTGACCTGAGCGAGTGTCAACTTACACTTTCTCAGCGTTCATAGTGACACCTTTCGCGCGACTTTTAGTGACCTTTAAGGTATTTACTGTTTTGAATATGATGTGGAACTGACGATTTCAGTTAGTTGTTGCCCATTGTCCTTTAAATTGTTCAGTTTAGTGTGTTTGTGTGCCTCTTTCGGATTAGCGCTATTCCGTGTCCCCAGATTCCTCGTCATACGTGCATTTGCTGCTTCACTATCGAACTGCTAACTAAAGAAATACATTGCAAAAATCCTCAAAGAGAATTCTAGTTTTGATTTTGTAAGATACTAAAAATTTGTAATCTATCTCTCTCAGCGAAACCGGGAATATCCAGTGTAAAGTGTTGCACTAACTTTCGTACCGTCTAATAAATATTTATTTGTAGTAAATTGTAACTGAATCTCGTCCTTTTCCTATTCCATCCTATTTTCCTTAGTTTCGCACACAAGATGACATTATTACCATCTAAAAACGTTCAAAACTTGTGAAGTAGGAGTAACATAGTTGGTATCAGAATAAAAGACAGATGTAGAATCTCACAATTGTGTTAATATAAATGATCTGAAAAAATGCAGAAATTAAATATCAAATTTAGGTATAAATTATCTCAAATCATCGGAATTGTCATTTGGTTTGATAACAATTTGGCCTAGTACTTACGAAACCGTGCCGGTAATTGTTATGCAACTTGAACACCAACTATATGGTGTATTTATTCAGACACAAGGCAAATCTCATCATTAATTTTTATTACGTTGATTTCATTTGATTTTTATTTAGTTTATTTAGTTGATTCAACTAAATAAAAATTAATGATGAGATTTGCCTTGTGTCCGAGTGAATAGACTATTTATTTGATGTTCAAGTTGCATAAAATCTAACCATAACATGTCATGTTTTAAGGTGAATGTAAGGATAGTTCATCACTCTTGAAGGAAAAACAGTACACCCACCTTCCACTGCAAATTTTAAGATATTTATATTTTTTAAATGAGTAAATTAACGAATGCTTACTTCTCGGTTAGAAATGTTTCAAAATTCAATATTATTGATATATTTTACTCGAAATAAGTTATCTTCAACGTTTTACAACTACTTTAAACAGGAGTGATTTCTGAATTTGTATTTTTAGTTTTTTTTGTGAAATAGTCGTACAGATTCAAAAATGAAATAACTACATTAAAAATGCACATTTCTTTTGAATTATTACTGAGAAAATCAAAATTTCTGGCTGATTGTTTAAAATAGTATTATTTCTATTTGAGAAATAAAGAGATTGAAAAATAATGCAGAGTCCACCAAATATTGAACAGTTATATCTATGATGTAGAAGTAATAAATGGAAAAATATTCTGATAATAATATAAAAAAACATTGGACAACATGGTAAACATAAGATTTTATCTTGCAAAGTTGGAAGTAATATTTTTCTTCATGCTTTGGCTGTGAAATACAAATACTACAATATGACAATGAAAAAACCTGGCATTGTCAAACAAACGTATTGGCTTACCAGTATAAAATAAAAATTAGTCCTGACATTAAAAAAGATCAAATGTTATGAGAAATACTATTAATTAAAGATATATTAATTCTATATTGATACTTTCTGGAGTTACAGTAATTACACACGAAAGTTGTACATACATTGCTCTCGCACTTCATTCAAATTTTAGACAATGCGATACACATGATGACAGTAAGATGTAATGTTCAGTGATATAGAAAAAATGAAATTCTTTTTTGTCAATTACTAGGAAAGTGATTTGATAAATAAATAATTTATATTATTTATATGTGACAATATATATATTTATTTGTCTTGTATATTAATTTCCGTTTACTTTTTTGGGCATGTGAATTGTAGAAAAGCCTTTTTATCAAATAAATTATGATTTCAGCTAAGCCCAAAATACTAAAATATATTTAAAGATGTGCTGACCTACCATAAACAAACCAATCTACAAAAAATTTCTCGAGATTTTAATTAATTCCTATCTGATTCCAGGTGTTCTAGAAATGTAGGCTGACACTTCAAGTTGTCTGCGTTCCAGACATAATAAAATATAGTTAAATGGTATGTTTTATATTATTTAATATATTAAACATTTATCCAGAAGAGAATAAAAATTGGCAAAAATTAATCATAAAAATTATTGGAAAAAAATTATTTTAACTGAAATAATTTTATTTACTTGAGGAATGATGGATAATTTACTGCGCAAATCCCGAAGACCAATATCTTTAGTGTCAATTCCATCGATAGTTATTCTTCCCATTGGTTCTGTCATGCGAAATAACGAAGCAATAATAGAACTCTTTCCAGCTCCTGTTCTCCCAACAATTCCTATCTGCAGTTAATAAACAATAAAAATTATATGAAAAAAATAGTCATTAGCAATACTGTTTGGAATTTGCAGATATATTACTTTTTCTCCGGAATGAATACAAAATGATAAATTCTTTAAAACAGTATTTTCATTGTTGGTATATTGTAGAGAAACAGTATCGAATTGAATTTCTCCTTCTTGTGGCCAATCTTGGGGTGGTTGTTTATTAGGTGAACTTTCGTACGATGCTTCTGACTTTAATTTGCTGTAATCCAGTATACGTTTTACTGAGTTCATCTGCAAAATTTACTTTTTATGAAATAACACAAAGTACTTACTCTAATTTATCCTAACTTATATGTATTATGTAGAAGTTCAAAACAATAATGATAAAGATATCTTTTATAAGAATAGTTGTAATAAACATGATTTATGTTTAATTGTCTTCAACTTTTTATTCTGATTAATATTACATGTAAGAAATTGTTGTTAGATAATAAAATTAACAGTTTAGAGTAAATAAAGAAAATAGACTTTTTATTAACTAACTGGGAAGAAAGTTTTTGTTTACATAGTCATAAAACAATTAGTGGTTTATTGACATTGGCAACAGAAAGAAGTTCAGAGTCAACTCGTTCACTTCTGCAAAAGGAATTGAATTTTCTTCCCTGTTTCTTTAAAAATGCTTTCATTTTACTTTATAGTAATTTGTCTTTGTGTGTCTTAACACTAAGGCAAATTACCATATAGTAATAAATAATTTGTTGTGTTATCTGTTATAGGATAATATAAAAGCTATTTTTAATAACATCAGTTATTATAATATGATAACAATTTTAAAAGGGTAGAAACGAGTTTCTTTATATTGTCTGTGAAGTTAACTTTAATGTTTCACAACGTTCTCTCTAATTGACGTGCTTTTTCAGAGTATTGATAAAATATATAGTTGATACGGATAGATTTGAATTAAGCTTAAATAATTTTTGGAATGCTACGTTTATATTACATTTGTCTTATTTTTCTAATAGTTTTCAGATGAAATATAAAACTAAGATAATTTTTTTCTTTTTGTGTTTATATGTATTTATCAGTTATTGGGGTGCCTAGGAAGTAAACACTCAATAGCTAGAAAACTGTGTTCAAATTTAAACAAATAAACAAGCTATGTGTCAATCTGTAACACTTCAATTGATTTATAGAGTTAAATTTGTTAATTTTTCGAATTTCCAGATAAAAGTATATTATAATAAACAGAATTTGAAATTAATAAACGGCATTTATTTTAATCCACATGCATGAAAAACTCAGCAGTGACCGACG
>NW_019385025.1:52547-84623 GCF_000671375.1 Centruroides sculpturatus | reverse complement strand
TAGAGCGTCGATTTTCCGAAAGTCAATCATCCGAAAGAATTCCAGTCGGCAAATTTAAATTTTCGCCGGTGCTGTGGCGCTTCAATCTTTCGCTATGTCTTGGGCTACTCAAATATTTTATGTTTTTGATACTAAATTAACTTCTGAAGTATAATTTTTTATTTTTTTATATTTTTCAATATATTTATTTTGTTTGTACAAAATAAAAAAATAATTTTTAACGATACAATAGTCTTTGTTAGGCTTAACATCGACGAAATTTCAACGCGAAGCGACACGCAACGGAGAAAAATTTCGACATCGGATACGTTAAACTATTTTTTCGTACGTAAATAAGTTATCCGAAATATCAGTTATCCGGACAACCCCAGTCCCCAATTAATTTGGATAATCGACGCTCTACTGTACTTCTTCCAAAACATCCTACACACGTTATATATTTAGATCTGGAGATTATTTATTGTTATGAATATCATCAATGTAAAAAAATGAAGCAAGAAGCAGCATACATTTCTCAAAAACACATTTATGGTTAATTAATATGATTTACAATTTATCCATTGTTAATTACTTGGATATGTAAATAAATACAGCGAAAAATCCTTATCATGATACTACAATACCTGTATTAAGTTAAAACATATTTATAAACTTATAATATTCTAAAACTTTTAACTCTTTGTGGCACAGACAATTCCCCCTAGTTGCACAGATTTTTTTTTAATTTAAAAAAATGGAAAAGGACATTTCCAACTGAATGAAACTGTAAATAAAATATTAAACTGTATGACTGAGTAACTGTAACTTTTCGAGGTGGGTCAAATTATATTCCACCATACATAAAAAGCTAAGCAAAAGGTGGGAATGTTTTTAACCCACGTAACACCAAAGAATTGAAAGGATTTTTTTACTCACAGAACTTTGCTTGCAGCAGAAGATGATAAATTTCTTTCTCTTTCTAGATGGTAGTTCATATCGAGTCTTTTGGCTATACATCTTTAATCCAATCGTAATGCGACCAAAAAGCCAGCATTATAGAATGTATAGAATGGCCTAATCGCGCGCGGGTAAAGAATGCCTTCCGGGAGAACTTTTATGGGGAAACTGGCCTCTTTTTAGGCGTCATCGACATGGAGGAAACCCGGAAAACTCCACGTTGCCAGCCTGTCCAAGCGCGGCGCGAACCCACGACCGAACTCCCAGTGTTCAGAGTTAAGTCCACCCCAAGTGCAAGGACATAGACCTTCACTTAACACACCCCGTTATAAACTTTGTATTCTATTGCTTCTGTTATCGAGGATACTGTACCATGTTTGGTGGATTTCTCTGCCAAAGTTATTATTTATTCTGTTGGTCTGTCGTTTTATGTAAATACGTTCATATAAATGTCTTTTAAATTTGTTTTTTTTATTTAATTTTTATCGTATCTAAAGCAATATCACAACCCTCTTTATTACAATGATCTGCTACTGCCGAATTTTCATAATTCCCTTTTATCATACTAATTTGTTCTTTTATACGAATTTTTAGTTTACTCCTTGTCTCTCCCATATATGTTCTTTTTTGCCCACCTGCAATCAAATGAATAAACTACATCTTTTTCTTCCATTTTATCTGCTTTTTTAATCTCTCTGTAATTTAAATGTTTTTGGGTTGAATCTAGTTTTTCTGGTATTAAGTTTATTTTATTAGCCAATATGTTCTTTACTCTTTCAAATAGTTTAGTTATATACAAGGATTTATCTGGGTATTTATTGGCATATCGAAGTAATTAACAATAGAAAAATTGTAAGTTATTTTAACATCTATATATCATTTCTCAAGTGTATTCATTTACATATTGAAGCAATTAACGATAAAGAAATTGTTAGAAATGAAAACAACTATATATTATTGTTGGGTAGTTTTTGTTATATATTATTTTAAATTTCTATAAATTTTGATATAGCGCCATGCTTTTGTAAACCTGCTGAAAAGAAACCTGAAGGTTCAAAACACAAAGAAAGTATGTAAAGCATAATATGAGGAAAAAATGAAAATTGTTTTCTGAATAAGTTTTTCCTCGGTTGCAAAAACCAAAACACTGTTGCGATACCTTCTATTAATTAATAATAATAACTCAGTCAGTCCTCATATACAAAGATTTAACGAATTGTGTTAAATAGTGTGTTGTGTCATCTGTTATAAGATGTTATTAAAAAATAACTTTTATATTATGAATTATTATAATATGGTAATTATCTTAATTTTGCAAAAACAGATAAGTTTCTCAATATGTGAAGTTAATAAGAGAACGTTGTCAAGCATTGCATTTATACTAATTAATGTCAAAAATTGAATTCAATTGATACAAGAAAAATTTGTTCAATCCTAAAACCAGTAGTGTTGAGAAAAATCTACATAAAATGCAAAGATAAGATGAAAGTTAAATAAATTATATTTTTTAAGCCTAAATAATTTATGGAATCGTNTAAATTTTATTTACTTGAGGAATGATGGATAATTTACTGCGTAGATTTCGAAGACCAATATTTTTAGTGTCAATTCCATCGATAGTTATTCTTCCCATTGGTTCTGTCATGCGAAATAACGAAGCAATAATAGAACTCTTTCCAGCTCCTGTTCTCCCAACAATTCCTATCTGCAGTTAATAAATAATAAAAATCATATGAAAACGATAGTCATTAGCAATACTGTTTGGAATTTTCAGATATATTACTTTTTCTCCAGAGTGAATACAAAATGATAAATTCTTTAAAACAGTATTTTTATTGTTGGTATATTGTAGAGAAACAGTATCGAATTGAATTTCTCCTTCTTGTGGCCAATCTTGGGGTGGTTGTTTATTAGGTGAACTTTCGTACGATGCTTCTGACTTTAATTTGCTGTAATCCAGTATACGTTTTACTGAGTTCATCTGCAAAATTTACTTTTTATGAAATAACACAAAGTACTTACTCTAATTTATCCTAACTTATATGTATTATGTAGAAGTTCAAAACAATAATGATAAAGATATCTTTTATAAGAATAGTTGTAATAAACATGATTTATGTTTAATTGTCTTCAACTTTTTATTCTGATTAATATTACATGTAAGAAATTGTTGTTAGATAATAAAATTAACAGTTTAGAGTAAATAAAGAAAATAGACTTTTTATTAACTAACTGGGAAGAAAGTTTTTGTTTACATAGTCATAAAACAATTAGTGGTTTATTGACATTGGCAACAGAAAGAAGTTCAGAGTCAACTCGTTCACTTCTGCAAAAGGAATTGAATTTTCTTCCCTGTTTCTTTAAAAATGCTTTCATTTTACTTTATAGTAATTTGTCTTTGTGTGTCTTAACACTAAGGCAAATTACCATATAGTAATAAATAATTTGTTGTGTTATCTGTTATAGGATAATATAAAAGCTATTTTTAATAACATCAGTTATTATAATATGATAACAATTTTAAAAGGGTAGAAACGAGTTTCTTTATATTGTCTGTGAAGTTAACTTTAATGTTTCACAACGTTCTCTCTAATTGACGTGCTTTTTCAGAGTATTGATAAAATATATAGTTGATACGGATAGATTTGAATTAAGCTTAAATAATTTTTGGAATGCTACGTTTATATTACATTTGTCTTATTTTTCTAATAGTTTTCAAATGAAATATAAAACTAAGATAAATTTTTTTGTTTTTTGTGTTTATATGTATTTAGCAGTTATTGGAGTTCCTGGGAAGTCAACACTACATAGCTAGAAAACTGTGTTCAAATTTAAACAAATAAACAAACTATGTGTCAATCTGTAACACTTCAATTGATTTATAGAGTTAAATTTGTTAATTTTTCGAATTTCCAGATAAAAGTATATTATAATAAACATAATTTGAAATTAATAAACGGCATTTATTTTAATCCACATGCAAGAAGAACTCAACAGTGACCGACGGATATATCTGTCAAGGGCAATCGTGTGGCACTGGTGAACGACGGATATATCCACAAAATTATTTTGCGAATACCGCCCAAAACTACCGCGGGAAAAAATTCACATTAAAAAAAGGAATTATGTAACAATAAAAAAAAAATTTTTAACACTAAACATACTGTAATTGTTTAGAATGTCTTTTTTCAAAACGGTAATGAGAAAAAACACGTGGGAAAATACTTTAAAAATTTCCAACGTTTATTTTCTACTACATAGGAATAGCACCATACCTGACTAATCCACTGCTGAAAGGTTAGAATTACTAATTTTAAACTACTTTTCAACTACTTTTTACTAATAATTTCATAACATTCTAATGAGTAATGTTATAGTCTCACATTGTGAAAAACACAGTATAGATATGTGATTTTACAATGTTCGAAATTATTTTCTATGAATTAAAAATTGAAAAAGTACTTAATACTTACATTGTNTAATAATATAATAAAAAATTATCAAAAAGTATATAAATTAAGAAAAATATCACAAAATAGAAATTTTTGAGTTAACAAAACACCACCTGGACAAAAATATGTGAAAAAGACAGTAGGCAACACACTACCATCAAGTGCTGGCATCTGTTGTCAATAAATTTCATAAAAATCGATTTTTAGTAGGGTAATGACAGATCAGTACCCTGGTCAACAAAGAGGCTTCATAAGTATATACAGTAGACCCCCAATAATAAAGTAAATACGTTCCGTGCTTTATGAAATTCATGTTATACGAGTCCTTAAATCTATGAGCCAATCACAGCCCGGCACATATGCAGTTTATGGAGTATGGCTGTTTGATAGATTTTCTTCCATAAAATTATTCGATTCTAGACTAATTTGACTCAACATTTCCAAAACACGTATAATTTTTTGGGAATAATCCATACAAACTATGCTTTAAACAAAAAATTGTAGGATTACTTACGGAGTGTGCATCGTTCGAAGATGCCATAGNTTAAATTTATATACTAATTAATTTTTGTACTCCAGAATGCATCATTTCTATACTACTAATATATACTTGATTATATAGATTTGAATTAAGCTTAAATAATTTTTGGAATGCTACGTTTATATTACATTTGTCTTATTTTTCTAATAGTTTTCAGATGAAATATAAAACTAAGATAATTTTTTTCTTTTTGTGTTTATATGTATTTATCAGTTATTGGGGTGCCTGGGAAGTAAACACTCAATAGCTAGAAAACTGTGTTCAAATTTAAACAAATATACAAACTATGTGTCAATCTGTAACACTTCACTTGATTTATATAGTTAAATTTGATAATTTTTTGAATTTCCAGATAAAAGTATATTAGAATAAACGTAATTTGAAATGAATAAACGGCATTTATTTTAATCCACATGCATGAAAAACTCAGCAGTGACCGACGAATATATCTGTCAAGGGCAATCGTGTGGCATTGGTGAAAAATTATTTTGCTGATACCGCGGTAAAAAAAAAATTCACATTAAAAAAGGAATTATTTAACAATAAAAAAAGATTTTTCTTAACACTAAACATACTGTAACTGTTTAGAAAGTCTTTTTTCAAAACGGTAATGAGAAAAAACACGTGGGAAAATACTTTTAAAATTTCCAACGCTTATTATTTACAACACAGGGATAGCACCATACCTGACTAATCCACTGCTGAAAGGGTAAAACCGTACATTTAAATTTTTACTAATAATTTCATAACATTATAATGAGTAACGCTATAGTCTCACATTGTGAAAAACACAGTATAGATATGTGATTTTACAGTGTTCGAAATTATTTTCTATAAATTAAAAATTGAAAAAGTACTTAATACTTACATTGTAAATGTATATTGAAAAAAATACAAAATTCATAACTACAGGAGAAATAATGTAACTAGAAAAAATGCAACAATTTCGAGAAATTTCACGCTATGCTATTATTCCCCTTACAGGATCCAGGCATTTTGATTCATAAAAATATTGAAGTACTCTTTAAAATTTGAACAGTATTGTACTGATTTTGTTTGCAAATATTTTATTGTATTATAAATTTTTAATTCTGTATAGTTACGTGGGTGACAAAAATCGATTTCNTCATTTAATTAAAATACGTGTTTTTCATAATTTTCTTATAAATGCAATTTCTTCCATTAAACTTATATACTATATTTTTAATTTATATTATACAATATAATTTCAAATTACTTACATTTTCCTTCCATCAGTTTTATGCTTTTTAACACTCGGCTAAATATCGTCCATAAAATACAGAATAACACTGAGAGGACAAAGGTCAATATGAGAAGATAAGGACAGAAAATCGCTTGAAGAACAGACATGCCCACCATAAGAAGATATCCCTGACATGAAAGAGTATAAATTGTTAATAAACACGCAGTAATTTACGACATGCAATATTTTTATTATTATAATATTTCTGATATTTTACACATTTATGAGCTACATTATTTATAAAACAAATATATCGAGTTATAATGTGATATTTAATAAATAATTTCTTTAAAAAAATGAGTTATTGTACTAAAAACATTGAAAGAAATTTGCTTAATGGTTAAAAAAAAATTATATCCTTATAATTATCATTTACTTCAGAAATTACTCTCAGCATGAACATTGCAAATTGTCCAACACCTTATTTGCTGAGAAAAACTTTCTTGAAAGTTTTTTTACCTATTTCAAATATCATTACAGTTGACCCCCTATAACACGTGTTCCTATAATTATGATTCCTGTAAGACAGCGAAAAATTGCAACGGTATCCGTACAAACCTGGTAAAAAAAACTCTTATAATTCGGTAAAACGTCATCAGGCAGTTTAACTACTTTGCGCTGTCCAGCGCCACGCTACAAAAAATTTAGGCGAGTAAGTTGTTTACTATCGTCTGTACAGTATGTAAATTAGGTACCGTAAGTCTAATACAGTACTGTAATTTTATACATATCTTGTGAAAGAAACATTTCTTATTCAACGGCCATAAAAATTATTTATATTAATGATGTCTCCAAAGTTCAACGAAGTTTTCGCAGGAAAATAACTTATCAGAAATCGCCCGCCGTTCAGTGCGCTGTTTCGCGACGAAAACAAGGTTGAGCAATGGCGACGTCGAACGGTACACACTCGGTAAGTAATCCTACAATTTTTTGTTTATAGCATAGTTTATACGGATTATTCCCAAAAAATTATACATAATTTGGAAGTGTTGAATCGAATTAGTCTAGAATCGATTAATTTTATAGAAGAAAACCTTTCAAATAGCCGTAGTCCGTAAACTTCACACGTGTCGGGCTGTGATCGGCAAGGACTGGTACAAAATTGATTCATAAAGAACGGAACGTATCTACTGTGTTATAGGGGGTCGACTGTATTGTCAAGTTTGTTACTATTTGGAACAGTCACAAATATCACAAGTTAGGTGCTTTGCTTTCATATATATCCTGTTAATAAATTAAAAATTAAGTTAAGATATACATACGTAAACAAATGTTTAATAAAAATTATATATTAAACCTATTTTCCTCTAAATTATCTTCTAAGAAAAGGTTGGTGTCAATTGTATTGTATGTATTTTTTAATGTCATTTGTCAGTTTTAAGTTGTTTCCAGCTGTCTGTTGTTGGACAATTAAAAAGGATAATTCTGCACAGACCCAAAATTTTTGTATGGTCATAATATTGATTTAATCAGTAAAATTAATCCTTGGATCCTCGTTACTAATTACACATATATATACAGGGTGTTTCAAAACTACGTCAGAAATGTAAAGGCAGGTAGAAGGGACATAAATAAACAGATTTCGTATAGAAATATAGGTGCGGAAATGCAGCAAAAAGGCATTGTTGAGTTTGGCAGATGAAAGCGCTTTGCTGGCTTGAATTGTCATTCTCTGAACGGATTTTGAGAAACATGCATCGTTACACCAATGTGGAGCTTGCCAATATGTATTTCACATATGGGGCTGTGCAAAGAAATGGAGATGCTGCTCATGGAGCAATTGCCGAATAGTAATCTGCTGGATCGCTGAATATTTGAGCGTCTTTATCGGGAGTTGTGCGTGGAAATCTCTCCATGTACATCCTTTGAGTAGCAGCTCCATTTCCTTGCGCAGCCCCATATATGAAAGACATATCGGCAAGCTCCGCATAGATGTATCGATGCATGTTGCTCAAAATCCGTGCAGGGAATGACGATTCAAGCCAGAAAAGTGCTTTCATCTACCGAACTCAACAGTGCTCTCTTGCTGCATTTCTGCACCCACATTCCTATATGAAATCTGCTTATTTAGTTCTCACANAATAAGCGATTTCGAATTTTTTACAGGAAAAATAAAATGTTGGAAAAGTGTATTGAAAAGTATACTTCAATCTGCTTATTGAACATATTTGATTGGAAAGATTTTCTATTACAATTTAGTCTCTTTCTGCTGTTTTTCACACCTGATTTTTGTTTATAAAACTTGCAATTATAAAAGATAGTGTAAATATTCGGTGTTTGTGTAATATAAGTGTAATATTGTGGCGTATGCTGATAGGAAGGTTTATCTCTTGCATAAAGTTAATATTAAAATAATAAATGTAAGTACGACTCTTACAAAAAAAAATTTTTGTTTCAGTCATTTCTTTCGATGTTCGCACCATCAGCAGTTCATAAAATCACAAATACTCACGGAGACGACCTTCCTTTTTAGGCTACTGCCTCTGTAGTTNTTTAAATCCTAACCAAGTTAAAATATCATTAATTATACTTAGACCCATATCAGAAGAATTATTAAAAAAACAATTGCAATTTGTTATGCGATAGAATTGTTCGAATGCGTACAAGTACAAATTGAGAAGGAAGCTCTGTGGGGATTCCCTGTTTTCGCCAGTCCTGTCAACTTCTACCATAGAGCAGGACTATGAGCTTTCGCGCGCCACCGGATGGTTCAACCTGCCGACAGACGTTTCGCATTTCATCTTAATTCTGATAAATGCCAATAGAGGCGCTGTTAACGCTATAATATAAATAAGAATACAGTATAGTAATTGCGCGCCGGTCGGAATTTTTTCTCCATGCGAAGACATTTCTTATGCTGTAAGTAGAGNACTTACTAATTAATGTAGAATAGACACTGTTAGTATATCTTTCTGAAAAAAGAAGTGAGAACAGTCATATATTAATGGCTTCTAGAACTTCCAAATTATTCATAAAATTTTTGGTGTTTTTATCTTTATTGAATACACTGTACCTCAGTAACTGAACATTTTTTCTAACTCTAATTTATTATTTTTCATTATTTTTTATAATTTATTTTACACACATATAAATATTAAAAAGTATTACAATCTTACTCTTATGGAAAAATTAATAGTGAAAGGTAAGGCATCATCCATAATACTGACATCTTTTGAAAACCTATTTAATATTTTTCCTAAAAATATATGAAAATATGACAAATTAATTAACGTAGTTTTTTATGTCAATCGTATTTTCTAAGATATCATTTTTATTTATAGTAATACCATATACTAAATCAGTAATGTTAATGTTTTTTAGGGTGATGTTTTACTGGTTTTTTATACTTCAAATTTTGGACAACGCAGAGTTCCAACATGAAAACTTTCAGTTGGTTTTAAAATAACAGATATTTATATTTTTGTCTTAATTAATCAATCATTGTTTCCTTCATCCTAATGAACTGACTTGCTAATAAGACATCTTACAGATACCACAGTACTGCAGAGAGTTGATCGCGTTACATAATGCCAAATTAAGAGGCCTATAAAATAATCTAAATGCCATGGCTCCAGTTTTGATTATGCTCGATCTGCCATGTTGTGAAATTATAGCCCTACATGGAAGTTTTCACTGTAGAATGAATTCTTTTAAAAATATTCACGTTCAAACGGTTCTATTCTTCCATACAGGCTTTCCGTAAGCCTGCCATTGTTTCTGGACGACGGCTTTCCAGAACTCGGTTTAATAGTCCAAATGAACATTAGTCCACTAAATTCGCGTCAGATGACTTCATGAAAATGTCACCGAAAGGGATAATATGGATTCCCGTTTTCTGTTCCAATACATGGATGAAATCTCGAGTCAATTTGGAGGTATGACTAAAAGCTGTGTCTTGATGCACGTATACAATTGTTTGGTCATTTCCGTACAAAGTAAGGATGTCTTCACGGTACAGAGGTTCTAGAACGTTATTCTGATAGTATATCGAATTAATTTTAACATTTTTTCAACTTTTCTGATGTTCAGTTTACCATGAAAACAATAACCTGCAATGACAATAAAGCCTGACAGATAGCTTTCGCGACATTCCATGAACCATTTTTGGTATGGTCNTATCTCACAAAATTCTGATCACAATATCATCGCAATACATTCAAAACACTAATCTTTATGATAAGAAAAGCAGCTTAAAAAACATACTATGTAAACTAAAGTAACTGAACTGAAACATACTCAGCATTTTTTTTCTAATTTTTTTGAGAAAATAGTCTGTCTCGTGGTTTCAATCTGCATGCACATCTGTTGAATAGAGACTGCTCATGATGGCTACAGATTTGCACTTTGTGAGGAAAAGTGTAAGCTTTAAGCCCCAAGCCCGAGAAACCTCGGGCAAGTAACATAGCGTTACATAAAAAGCGGTCCTTAAAGAAATTTTTTTTGNTAATAATACAATATTTATTAATTATATTTATTCTTTCTTAAAAACAGCTAATAACATTTTAAAATAAATATTATTTGAAATATCAAACAGATTTTTTAAATCCGACTCAGATTGTGTTATTGTGATTTGTTGTCATAAGATATATGGAAAGAATAATAAGCAAATTTGTGGTGTATGCTGATAAGAAGGTTTATCTCTTGCAAAAAGTTTATATTTTAAGAGAAATTTGATTTACCTTGAGAAAGAAATTTCGCTGTTCGTTTGAAATTTATATTAACCATAGGGTTCGTGTTATATGTATTACCTGAAATTCCGCTTCAGATGAATACTTAATAACATGTTGAAAGTTTGTAATTAATACTATTCCATAATTTATAATAAGTCCAATTTGGCTTCCTGCATCATCTAAACTTGCAATNTCCACTAAAGTCGCGTCAGATGACTTCATGAAAATGTCACCGAAAGGGATAATATGGATTCCCGTTTTCTGTTCCAATACATGGATGAAATCTCGAGTCAATTTGGAGGTATGACTAAAAGCTGTGTCTTGATGCACGTATACAATTGTTTGGTCATTTTCGTACAAAGTAAGGATGTCTTCACGGTACAGAGGTTCTAGAACGTTATTCTGATAGTATATCGAATTAATTTTAACATTTTTTCAACTTTTCTGATGTTCAGTTTACCATGAAAACAATAACCTGCAATGACAATAAAGCCTGACAGATAGCTTTCGCGACATTCCATGAACCATTTTTGGTATGGTCTCCCATCTGATAGTCTGCAGTAAATTGCCGCGATTTGTTACAGTTATTCATGTGCAGCCACGCTTCATCTAGCGTGACTACAAACTGCCACTTGTTTACCGAAAGATACTTCTCGTACAGTTTTCGGCAGTTGGTCTTTCGTTTTTGGATATGACAGCAGCTCATAAACTTGACTTTTATGGAATTTCTCCAGTTTCAAATTCTTTTGAATGATGGCATGAACTGTGCATTAGGCTATCCTGGTGGTTTGCCCAGGACATTCTCGTAGGCACATTGAGATAGAATGCGGAAGCCTACTGGAAGAAATTGACCAGTGGGGAAAAAAGAACAAACTGCTCTTTAATCTAAAGAAAACCAAAGCCCTGATATTTGCTAAGAACTTTTCATCGGTCCTAGAGAAAAAACCTCCAATCATTAAGATGGGAAGTAAAAACATTAAAGTATTAAAACACATGAAATACCAGGGAAAACCATAGACAATAGGTTAGGCTGGAATATGCATATAAAACAATTGAAGACGAAAACCAATATTCAATAAGTTAGGCCAGGTCGCCAAGGCCCCTGGCCTAGTTTATTGAATATAATATTGCTTTTCGTCTTCATAGAAGCAATGGAAGCGATAGATGACAATATGTTTATACCGATTATGACCTATGCAGCATCAGCCTGGAGTGGAAAGTTCAGCAATACTATTCAAAAAAAGAGTCTTCGGCAGGCATTTCTAAGGCTGACGAAATGCTATAAAACTACTTCTACCGAGGCGCTAATGGTTCTAGCAGGCAAGGCGCCTATCGAACTACTGATTGAGGAAAGGGCCAAGAGGAAAGGGCTAAAGAAAAATGAAGAAAATAACATGATTAATCTACCTATACAGCTAAGTAATTTTGATCGAGACAGTCCTGTCAAGAATTTGTCACATCTAGCCAAGAGTGGTGGTGTTAATGTAAAGGCTGATAACCAATTAGGAAGGGTATATACACAGACGACTCTAGGTCAGAATCTGGGACTGGGACCAGATTCTGACCTGAGTTACGAATGTTGTTACGAATGCAATGAAGAAACTCATAATGACAAGTTTACGTTGAAGTCGTATTGCTCCAATTATCAGTCTGAGCTATTGCCCATTGATAAGGCAGTGGAATGGTGCATAGAATGCCAAAGGAAGAGTGTGTATTAATACAGACAGTCGGAGTGCTCTACAGGCCCTAACTGATAGGAGATCCACACATCAGCAAGTGTTCAGGACACAGACTAAGTTAAAGGAAAATGGTTTGATTGAGAAAATTCAATTCAAATGGGTCAGAACACACACTGGTATTATAGGAAATGAAAGAGGCGACAAAAGGGAACGATAAGGTGTTTCACACTATCCTGAAATGTTGGGGAAAGAAGACACTTAGGGCTGAAACAATAGAAAAGTAGCAAGATATGTGGAAAAATAGCACGAATGCCCGTAAGACGTTCGAATACTTTTTAAATGTAGAGGAAAGACTCTTCCGTTTTAAATGGTTCAGAAGAAAGTGAGAAGCAATGATATATCTCTCTGGGTATGACGGTCTATGAGAACATAGAAGAAGATTTAACCTGAATAGTGAGAATATGTGTGTATGTGGAGAGGAGATAGAGACCCTCAGTGACCTTGTGTACGAATGCATACAATTGCAGTTGGAAAGGCATTACCTGGAATTGATTGCAAAAGACGAAGGAATGCAATGGCCCTGTGGGGGTCTATTATTTAATTAGAAGAGAAAAAACATATAATCAACTCATTGACTTTATAATAAAGATATTAAAGAGAAAGTAGCTCATATTAATTTGTAAAACAACTTCCTGACGAGCGGTTCAGTAGCTTGTAATTTCTATCTTTTATATTAACACTATAACTTGAATTAAGAAGTATGAACTTTAAAGAATAAAGTACCTAAAGCCCTGTTATGCATTAGAGGTGCAATTAAGACTGATTTCCTAAAGGAAAAACTATGATTCCCCATGAAAAAAAAAAAAAAAAAATGTATCTCAAATCGTAAAACGATAAAACCACGATTTTTGCACATTTTAATAATTTGAGTTTGCAAATATTTTGCTTCTGAAAAAGTAGCTACATAACCTGCTCAAAAGTCTGAAATTTTAGGTGGCATATTTGCGATACATAAACCTTACTTATCGAAAGTAAAACTCAGAATATGCAGCAGCACGTAGCCAGTCACTTTTTTCTATTTCCTACAACTGGGACTATGGAAAATATACAAATCGGCATTATGGAACGCGATCAACCTTCTGTGTACTGTACTATAGTGACATTGCATCGAAAACTATGACTACATCGTCATTTTCTGCATGCATGCTAATTCTTCACTTCACGTATATTTTATATTGTGAAGTGAAGAATAAGTAAATTTTGTATTTATTCTAATGGGCCTGAAAATGCAAGAAATAAAGAAATAATCATATCAAATTTCATCTAGCTAAATTATCTGATGTTAAAAGGATTGCCATTCATAGTTGAAAATTGAAAAATAAATGTGTTTATTCTAAACTTGAAATTTTTAAATTGAAAAATTTATGACTTAAAAACTCTTAAAAATATAGAAATGGTTAATGAAAACTGAATGACACTGCTATATAGTAAACAAAACTTTCAATTTTCACATGTGTAATTACATAATTTTCGAGCATAGTTGTAAAAATTAATTTTTCGAATTTAATTGAAAATACTTTCTCTTCACAAGAAATTTCGCAAGAAGTTGCTTAAGTTTCCAAACAAAAATGTTACACTGTATATGTGTGTAAAATTTACTTGTTATTAGTAATACTTTAATAACAAGTAAATTTTCATTAAGTTCAAGATAAAACATATGAAATTATTTTATTTTTTTAGCAGTTGACATTTTTAATACTAAAATTAAATATCATCAATGCCATTCATACAGAAACTACTATGTGAAATTTTCCATAATTGTTTGATCACCGCCAGTGGCAAGCCTCTTTGTACCCTGAACACTGGGAGTTCGGTCATTCGTTCGTGCCTCGCTCGGACTGGCTGGCCACATGGAGTTTTCCGGGTTTTCTGCACGTCTGTAACGCCAAAATAGGGGCCAGTTTTAAAAATCTCCTAAAAGGCATCGCCCAAGTGTTTCGTCGCCATAACTTAACAAACATATTGTTATACCATCCTGAAATATTAATCTAAATAAGTGTCACCCTCCAAAAACACTGTAGTGTACTGTACGGTACATATACAGATAATTGGCTTTTTTTAATGTTTTTGTGTTGAGATGAATCTCAAACATGGAAAATTTCACATATTTTAGAGGATCAGATTTCAGACTATTCGAATACTTTGCCATGATATCTATGTAAGCCACTAAAAAAGTAAAATTAAATAACTATATTTTACATACCAACAGCATTATTATCCAAAAATGATATTGGAGTTCTCATAATACAATGGAGCATTTTATTGTGAAGGTTGATAGAGGCAGCTGTTAAATATTTGTACAATAATAATACAGAAAGTAACATCATGATGTATACTACACATATAAGTCCAAAATAAGCATATATGTTAAATTCTTCAGTATGATAAAAATTTTTGCCTTCAATATTATTCAAAATTGTACTCTTGGATGTAATGTTTTCGAGTTTTCCTATACTTTGGCTATAGATTCTGTTATCTTTCAACCTGAAAATTAAATATAAAATAACAGTTAATTTTTGGGAAGTTCCCAACAGTAGTTTATAAAGATGAAATACTAAAATACATTAAAAATAAACTAATATCTAAAAATTATGTTTTTATCTAGTAGATTGTCAGATTTCAATATATGTATTAGAATACAAAAATTATTTCAGTTCAAATTTAAACAAAAAACTAGCGAATAAATATAGGTCTATATCAATGATTCCCAAACTTTTTCGATCCCTTTCTTCCATAAAGTTATACCCAACGCCCCTAACCCATTTTCTCTTGTGTGAGAAAGGATTGGAAATATTCTTAGGAAAACTTTTCTATGAATCTCACACTTTGTGCCCTTACCGTACATTGTTGTCAACATCTGGAAACCATTAAACGCAATGTTTCCTCTTATCAGTTTAACAGAGCAAAGGGAACGGCTTCAGTGACCCCAATTTTGCCTTTGGTCACTGTTGCCACCCTTGCCTCCAGAGCCCCCATAGATTTACTCATTTTCAACAAGGTAGCGTTATTGCCCACTTTGAGAAACGCTGGTCTAAATTAATTGCTTGTTTTATTTATACTAANGCTGAACTTTGGAAACATCATTAATATAAATTTAATTTTTATGGCCGTTAAATAATAAATAGTTTTTAGTAGGTCCGCTGCTCATTTAAACTCAATGGTTTGTGCAATATCCACTATTGGCCCAGATTCGACCAATCCTGTCACGACAGGAGTCAGCGATGACATTTTATTGTATTATACGAGTCTTTTTTAGCGTGTTTATATGAATACGATCACAGTTTTTGCTGTTATATACGAATCCGTATTATATGAACCACTTTTATAGGGGGTCTGCTATATATATATATCTACTTATGAATAATTTGGAAGTTCTAGAAGCCATTAATGTATGACTGTTCTCACTTCCTTTTGCATAAAGCTATGCTATTTACTATTCTAAACAATTACTATTCTAAATTAATTAGAAAGATTATTATATATGTTTCTGATTTTTATTGAACATCAAAATCCATTATCTCATGGATAATCAACTTACTAATTAATGTAGAATAGACACTGTTAGTATATCTTTCTGAAAAAAGAAGTGAGAACAGTCATATATTAATGGCTTCTAGAACTTCCAAATTATTCATAAAATTTTTGGTGTTTTTATCTTTATTGAATACACTGTACCTCAGTAACTGAACATTTTTTCTAACTCTAATTTATTATTTTTCATTATTTTTTATAATTTATTTTACACACATATAAATATTAAAAAGTATTACAATCTTACTCTTATGGAAAAATTAATAGTGAAAGGTAAGGCATCATCCATAATACTGACATCTTTTGAAAACCTATTTAATATTTTTCCTAAAAATATATGAAAATATGACAAATTAATTAACGTAGTTTTTTATGTC
Organism: Centruroides sculpturatus; assembly: GCF_000671375.1. Classification (NCBI taxonomy): domain Eukaryota; kingdom Metazoa; phylum Arthropoda; class Arachnida; order Scorpiones; family Buthidae; genus Centruroides; species Centruroides sculpturatus. The sequence goes on along the minus strand of NW_019385025.1, from coordinate 68,113 downwards.
AATCGTATTTTCTAAGATATCATTTTTATTTATAGTAATACCATATACTAAATCAGTAATGTTAATGTTTTTTAGGGTGATGTTTTACTGGTTTTTTATACTTCAAATTTTGGACAACGCATTGTCCATAATTTATGACTTAAAAAATCTTAAAAATATGGAAATGGTTTACGAAAACTGAATGAAACTGCTATATAGTAAACAAAACTTTCAATTTTCACATGTGTAATTACATAATTTTCGAGCATAGTTGTAAAAATTAATTTTTCGAATTTGATTGAAAATACTATTTCTTTACAAGAAATTTCGCAAGAAGTTGCTTAAGTTTCCAATCAAAAATGTTACACTGTATATGTGTGTAAAATTTACTTCTTATTAGTAAAACTTTAGTAACAAGTAAATTTTCATTAAGTTCAAGATAGAACATATGAAATCAGTTTACTTCTTTAGCAGTTGACATTTTTAATACTAAAATTAAATATCATCAATGCCATTCATACAGAAACTACTATGTGAAATCTTCCATAATTGTTTGATCACCGCCAGTGGCCAAGACTCTTTGTACCCTGAACACTGGGAGTTCGGTCATGGGTTCGTGCCTCGCTCGGACTGGCTGGCCACGTGGAGTTTTCCGGGTTTTCTGCGGGTCTGTAACGCCAAAATAGGTGCCAGTTTTAAAAATCTCCTGGAAGGCATCGCCCAAGTGTTGCGTTGCTATAACTTAACAAACAAATTGTTAGACCATCCTGAAATATTAATCTAAATAAGTGTCACCCTCCAAAAACACTGTAGTGTACTGTACGGTACATATACAGATAATTGGCTTCTTTTTATGTTTTTGTGTTCAGATGGATCTCAAACATGGAAAATTTCACATGTTTTACAGGGTCAGATTTCAGACTATTCGAATACTTTGCCATATCTATGTAAGTCACTAAAAAGTAAAATTAAATAAATATATTTTACATACCAACAGCATTGTTATCCAAAAATGATATTGGAGTTCTCATAATACAATGGAGCATTTTATTGTGAAGGTTGATAGAGGCAGCTGTGAAATATTTGTACAATAATAATACAGAAAGTAACATCATGATGTATACTACACATATAAGTCCAAAATAAGCATATATGTTAAATTCTTCAGTATGATAAAAATTTTTGCCTTCAATATTATTTAAAATTGTACTCTTGGATGTAATGTTTTCGAGTTTCCCTATACTTTGGCTATAGATTCTGTTATCTTTCAACCTGAAAATTAAATATAAAATAACAGTTAATTTTTGGGAAGTTCCCAACAGTAGTTTATAAAGATGAAATACTAAAATACATTAAAAATAAACTAATATCTAAAAATTATGTTTGAAACTAGAAGATTGTCAGATTTCAATATATGTATTAGAATACAAAAATTATTTCAGTTCAAATTTAAACAAACGAAAAAAAACTAGCAAATAAATATAGGTCTAAATCAGTGATTCCCAAACTTTTTCGATGCACAGCCCCTTTGTTCCATAAAGTTATACCCAACGCCCCTAACCCATTTTCTCTTGTGAGAGAAAGGATTGGAAATATTCTTAGGAAAACTTTTCTATGAATCTCACACTTTGTGCCCTTACCGTACATTGTTGTCAACATCTGGAAACCATTAAACGCAATGTTTCCTCTTATCAGTTTAACAGAAGAAAGGGAACGGCTTCAGTGACACAGATTTTGCCTTTGGTCACCGTTCAATAACCTGCCTCCAGCGCCCCCTAGATTTATTCATTGCCAACAAGGTAGCGTTATTGCCCACTTTGAGAAACGCTGGTCTAAATTAATTGCTTGTTTTATTTATACTAAAAAAAATAGAAAATATAAATTTTTTACTCAAAAACTGAAAAATAATTGTATTGCAAAAATATACGACCAATGACATTTAATTGCCAGTGAATCCATCATTTATCAAAATAACTTTGTAATATTCGTTTTTATAGGGTAAGCAAGATTTTTTAACCATGTAGTGGCAATCGCAGCTTTGACATCTTTAATATTTCGGCATTGTTTCCTGCTGTGTACACATACCTAATTATCAGATTGCATAAATTTTCTATCGAGTTCAAATAACGGGAATAGGTAAGTCAATTCATAATCCAAGAGTCTTTATACAGTACTTATTTAAAAGCAGAGTTTTCATTATAGAATTGTGCACTATCCTGTTAAAATTGGAAATATAGACAAAAAACTTTTTTCTCTAAATGTCAGAAAATCTCTTCAAGATATATTCATATTCGAATGTATTCATTCAACCATTTATGAACGATGAATTGATTTCTTAAAAGCATTCAACCATACTAATATCTTGACTGATTTTACTTTTTGTTGAGGTTAGGCAAGCAAAAATTTGTTTTCACCAGGAATCCAGACAGTAAAATGTCAAACTCTTGGAACCATCGAAGATAAAACTTTTCTCCTCAGTCCAAATAATATTAACTTCATTTTGGTCTTTATGACAATTTATCTTTGGTCCATGCCAGTTATTTTACTAGGTGTTATTTCAGACATGGTCCTGCTTTTCTTTCATTTAAATAGTAGATATGTTGTTAATTTTACCATCTTAGGCAATGTGGATTTGATGGGTACAATAACATCAGGCGTTTCGCTACTTTACATAACAATGTTCTTGTCGCTTATATTTGTCGGTTAATTGATTGCTGCTTCGTCGTAAAATTTTAATTTCAAACCTGCCTTGTTTGTTTCTCTTCATATTGCATACCAAGATTAATATTACACTACTGTGCAAAAAAATTTTCTTCAGCTGTTTTTCTATAGCAATATCAGAACTTCCATTGTCATGGAATGTCGTGTTTCAATCACACTCATACAGAGGAAAGTACCCACTGTTAATATATCACAACAATTTCTATAAAATAAAATATGCCACTGTTCGAAGTTACAAACTGTTGTTATTTGTTTATAGTGAAATATTATGTGATAGTAAATAATTGTATGAATTACTCAAAAATAAGGCTAGTGGCATTTTTGAGTAATTTATAAAAATATTCCCTACCAGTTAAAAGAGGAAAGGTGGTATTATGGAACCCCTCCATTTCAGACTGATAATAGATTCGAACTCTAGCAAATTGTGGCTGAACTACACTAGGCAGACATCTATAGCAAGAGGAAGACGCCCCCACTTCAGTTATGTGGTTGCGATCAGTGAAACAGGATGTTTGCGTGTTTTGCATTTCCAAACTCTGGAATAGTAAGTGAATTTAATTACTTCTAAAATATAAATCATGTAGTTGTAGGTTCCTGGTGCATGTGTCCCATTTTAGAGGCCTAGGAGTACATATGATGTTCACGTTTTTAAACTTTGTTGTCAAAAAAATTTAAGTTAACCCAAGATGGCGATGCGTGAAATACAAACTCCATTGGTGCTTCTAATATGGAATCATTAAGACTCCTCTAAGGTTTCGTATTATCCACAAATTCAAATTATGAAATAATTTTTGTAAAAGTATGTGATGGATAAATGAAAAAATTAGAAAAAGATACATAAAACTATAAATAAGTAGATATAGTTATATTCAGAAGTTATTTTGGTTAAGAAACTACTTTTCGACTTTACAGAAGCTTTGAAAAACCACACTTAAAGTTATGCTAGTGAAAAATCCAATTAGAAACATTTAGTTTAATAGTTACCAGTACTTTTCGCACAAAATATGTGGGCGTAGTTATGATATTTTGTTTACAATTCACTGTAATGGAAATGGGGTTTCATAATACCACCTTCTTCTATACCTATATCACTATAAACTGATGGAATATCATTGTAATACATTTGATTTTTATTTTTGATTGTAAATAGAATAAATAATTCTTTTACACTTTTATTTATTTTTGTCGCTATTTGTTTAACTGCAATAAATTATTACTTCAGAAAATTGANCTCAGGGTGGATATAGGCTGTATATTATTCCGTTAAACATTCATATAAATTAAATGATATCATCTACGGTTAAGGCTTTTATGTCCAACAGATGGCGCTACGAGTACGACGCCCTAAGTTTGCTTTTCTCTGAGGCATTATGCTTTTCTATGAAAATGAACTAAAACAGATCATCTTCTATCTATCTATATAAATAAAAATGTAATGTTCGTTTGTTCCTACCGATTCCTTTGAAATTTTCACACAACGCTGCATTCAAATACGCACGTCTTTTTATATAATATACGTGTCGAAATTCCCCCCACTGAAAAGAGATGGTTAGGATTAAGGCTTAACGTAAAAAACTCTGCTTCTATTTATACTATTTTAGATGCGGTTTTTTTGCGTTTTTTATTGCGTTTTAATAGGGTACATCAACAGAATGTACACTAAGAAGGTATTTTTTTATATTCCCCGCGGGGGAGTGGGACAGAATTAAGGCTTACTGTGAAACACTTGGCTTCTATTATATTATTTTAGATGCGGGTTTTTGCGATTGCGTTTTAATAGGGTATGTCAAGAGAATGTACACTAAGAAGAAATTTTTCGTAAAATCCCCCCCCTACAAGGGAAGTGTTATACATTTATAATAGATACATTTTGAGCCATAACAACGCGTGGCGGAGTCTGCTAGTTGGAAATATAGACAAGAAACCTTTTTCTCCAAATGTCAGAAAATATCTTCAAGATTTATTCATATTCGAATGTATTTATTCAATCATTTATGAACAACGAATTGATTTCTTAAGATCATTCAATCATACCAATATCTTGACTAATTCTATTTTTTGTTGAGGTTTGGGCAAGCAAAAATTTGTTTTTACCAGGAACCCAGACAGTAAAATGTCCAACTCTTGGAACCATCAAAGATAAAAATTTTCTTTTCAGTACAAATAATCTTAACTTCATTTTGGTCTTTATAACAATTTATCTTTGGTCCATGTCAGTTATTTTACTAGGTGTTATTTTAGATATTGCCCTGCTTTTCTTTTATTTAAATAGTAGATATGTTGTTAATTTTACCATCTTAGGCAATGTGGATTTGATGGGTACAATAACATCAGGCGTTTGCGCTACTTTACATAACAATGTTCTTGTCGCTTATATTTGTCGGTTAATTGATTGCTGCTTCATTGTAAAATTTTAATTTCAAAGATGCCTTGTTTGTTTCTCTTCATATTGCACACCAAGATTAATATTACACTACAGAAAAAATTTTCTTCAGCTGTTTTTCTATAGCAATATCAGAACTTTCATTTTCATGGAGTGTCGTGTTTCAATCACACTCATACAGAGGAAAGTACCCACTGTTAATATAATATCACAACAATTAATAATGCTATAAAATAAAATATGCCACTGATCGAAGTTACAAACTGTTGTTACCCGTTTATAGTGAAATATTATATGTGATAGTAAATAATTGTATGAATTACTCAAAAATATAAGGCTAGTGGCATTTTTGAGTAATTTATAAAAATATTCCCTAACAGTTAAAAGAGCAAAGGTGGTATTATGGAACCCCTCCATTTCAGACTGATAATAGATTCGAACTCTAGCAAATTGTGGCTGAACTGCACTAGGCAGACATCCATAGCAAGAGGAAAACACCTCCCACTTCAGTTATGTGGTTGAGTTCAGTGTTTTGTATTTCCAAACTCTGGAATGGTAAGTGAATTTAATTACTTCTAAAATATAAATCATGTAGTTGTAGGTTCCAGGTGCATGTGTTCTATTCTAGAGTCCTAGGAGTACACATGATGTTCACGTTTTTAAACTTTGTTGTATAAAAAATTTAAGTTAACCCAAGATGGCGATGCGTGAAATACAAACCCCATTGGTGCTTTTAATATGGAATCCGACTCCTCTAAGGTTCCGTATTATCCACAAATTCAAATTGTGAAATAATTTTTGTAAAAGTATGTGATGGATGAATGAGAAATAAATTAGAAATAGATACATAAAACTATAAATAAGTAGATATAGTTATATTCAGAAGTTATTTTAGTTAAAAAAGTACTTTTTGACTTTATTTTACAGAAGCCTTGAAAAACCATACTTAAAGTTATGCTACCGAAAAATCCAATTAGTAACATTTAGTTTAATAGATACCAGTACTTTTCGCACAAAATATGTAGGCATAGTTATGATATTTTGTTTACAATTCACTGTAATGAAAATGGGGTTTCATAATACCACCTTCTCCTATACCTATATCACTATAAACTGATGACAGATCATTGTAATACATTTGATTTTTATTTTTGATTGTAAATAGAATAAATAATTCTTTTACACTTTTATTCATTTTTGTCGCTATTTGTTTAACTGCAATAAGTTATTACTTCAGAAAATTGAGGTAGCCTTATATTTTTGCATAGAAACATCATAATAACTTGCTGACATTGTAAAATAAATATAACTTATATATAGTAGTACGTTTTTAAACATTTTATTTAAATAACAAATTCACATGCAAAAAAGTTATAACAATTTTATGAATAACCTACCATTTGATCAACCAATAGTCACTGGCACTTGTAATAACTTGAGATGCAACTAGAATAATGAATATAACAATCTTGAAGAAGAAACCTGGACCAGCATTCAAATAAGCTTTATAAACTAAAATTTCTACTTTTCCATCTCCTCCTTCATCTCGTGGTAATTTGTTTTCTTGAAATTTCTGCAGGAAATAATGTCAAAAATTATAGAAATTCTTTTTTGAATTGTGTTAAAATTTTAATAACTACCAGGAAAATAAATAAGAAGTAGAAACATCTTTCTGTTTTGAAAATGAGATATTTTTCATATTACTTGAAACCCTACTCGCTGGAGTTAAGATGGATAAATTGGAAGCCATTCAAAATTTTAATCATGATGTGACCGCAAGAAAGACACGAGACTATACTAAACCAGAAAAAGTCGCGTAGTAAAAAGTTGCAATGGCCTATTTGAAATAAATTTAGATTAATCTAGGCATTAAATATGAAAATAAAATATATTGTCTGTTATTTTTGTGAAGATATAATTTGTCAACATTGTTATTTTACAAAATTTCGATGATTGCATGAATCAATTGAAAGTACAGTGCCTTCACTTTTTGTTACAATTTACTGCACGCGGTCAACTTTGGTGATACATGTAATGGAAATGCGTGTATCACATTGTCTGGAATTCATAGATAGAAAATCATTGAGATTTTTCGAATTTGTCCATAAGTTATTGAAAAATTGATTTTTTTAGATATAAGGAATGTAACTGACACATCTCGGTTATTCTAATATAAAATTATTCATTCAGATAACTGCTATATCTATATCTATACTACTATATAAAGAGACAACGTATTTTTCGTTTGTAAACACTAACCATGGAAACTACTGAACCAATAATTACTAAATTTTAACTGTAGCATCTTTATGATCCCCGGAATGTTTACCACTAATCAAACCTACAGATATTTTATTAAATAAAACTGCAATGGATTTCTGTCTGTCTATTTGTCTCTCTCTTCACTAGATGGCAACACATGAATTAGTACTTTCTGGCTAAAAGAAAAGTCTATTATTAAAGTTTACTATTATATTAAAGAACTGACATTAAATTATAATTAGTTAATTAGCAAAATCTTGGAGGAATTAAGAAAGTGACGTCATCATGGTAGATGACAGTATGTGTACATATGAAGGGTTTTCGAATCGTTACGCATTAATTTCTACAGGTAATTGTACAAAATATTTGAAATTCAGAAAACAGTTCAGAAAACAACTGATATTGGTAGATGATCTTGGGTTTGCAACTTCACCAATAGGCAGAACACACGAATTTTTCCAGTTTTCTTTCACATTTGTAACAACTACATAAATGCTCTTGTTCTATCGAAACTCTTACTGGAATTCATTCCTCCTCTGTTGATTGCACACGTGTAACGTTGCCAATAACAAATAAACCAAACTTACTTTGTTGCTGTTATTATTATCTTCAATGTCATCAATCAAATCAGATTCAGTAGTTTCAATTATTTCATCACCATTGAAAAGTACATTTTTTAAGTCCTTGCTATTTTCAGCTATTTCTTTCTTTGACAAAATTCCTTTAAGCATTTTAGAGTTTTTCATCTGATTGTAATTGCCAACAAACTCACATTTTCCCTGAAATAATATAATAATAATACTATAAAATAATTGTTTTTATATATTTTATATAAAAATTTTATGTTAAACTTATAAACCTAAAAAATCTCTTGTTAAATTATTAAGTACTTACTTATTTTTATTAAATTTATTAGTAACAAATATGTAATTACCATTATATTTACATATGTATGTTTTAATTTGTGATGGATGCAATCCCTGTTTTATTTTTACTACTATACAGAATAAAAATAATTGTTCTTTAATACACAAATATCGAAGTATGATAAAAATTAATGAACACTGGTAATTAATTATTCATATATTTACATTTAAACCATTGACTCAACAACTAGTATTTTACACATCAAAGTGATCTTTATTTCAGTGTGAGATACATATTATAATGTATCCCACACTAAAATAAAGATCATTTTGTAAAAAAGTGTACTGTATTTCAAAAATCGTTTTTGTTGGTAGCTCGCCTATATTTTGTTCCGACATATTGACGTAAATGCCGATACACACATAATTTACAACCAAACTAAATAAACAATCAATATATTCACCTTATTTAACAGTAAAATTTTACTTGCAGAGTTTAAAAAGTGTATTTGATGCGTAACAAGAATGCAAATCTTGTCTTTCAAATATTCTATTATACATCTGAAATAAATGAAAAGTTGAAATACGGTATATTTACTTTCTAAGTAATACTTAGACGTTTACTTTTCGAATATATGTTTTGCCACTGGAACATCAACAGCACTTAATGGATCATCAAAGAGGAATATATCTGCATCTAGGTATAGTGCTCTAGGAATACAAACAAAAATACAATAATAATACGATATTACAAACGTATAACAAATGTAAAAAATAATCCATGCATAGAAGAAAACCTTATATTGATTTTTACCGATTTTTGTATATTAACTAGGATATTGTATATGTTATTTAAATTCATACCTGCTTTTATACTCCACAAGTAAAGAATCTAAACTGGCATTAATTATATTTGTTTTTATTTGAACACTATAATTTATAATTTTACAATATTCATACTCTCTGCCATGTACTGTACAGCTAATATGAGAGCACCATAGAAACATTTTAAAATGAAAAGAATCACTGACTAAGATATAACATTATGTACATTTTTAGGTAATGTTTCTTTCTAGGATTTAGTAATTAAATTCAAATGCACTGTACTGTATATATAATATTACTCAAATTTTACTGAACTCTATATATTTTACTATAACTATTATATATTCATTAGGATAATACTCATACGTTTGCACTCATAAAAATAGTTAATCTTCACCAATGGTTTTTAGGTAATGGTGGAAAGTTGAGAAAACGGCATACAAATAAAAATATCAAGATAATAAAAATAACCATCAGTTTTCCTTTATTTATATGACATTTATTGTTTAATGCTAATAAAAACATCCTGTTTAAAGCTGTTTCAGTTACATTATTTCCTCCAATGCATCCAATGATCGACATGTATCTGTTGAACGTTTATTGGATACATGTGCAGTACCTTCAGATTACTCTAAATTTTCTCTAAACAAGCGTGAGCATCTTTGGGATATACTAATGGATTTTTTTATGCTGTGGTCTTCGTTTTATTTCTGCAGTTGACTATTTTTTATCACAAAATTAAATATTTCTACCGAAAAGAACACCACAAAATTATCTTCTTACAGTCGATTTCCGTCAGTTCTTCAGCTGCAAGTTTGACTGTGGATGTGGTATCTGAAAGATAGCTGATTCACTACCTAACATTCGAACAACAAAATTTTAATCCTCGAAAATTTGTGTCTTCTGTCTGAATAGGACGGTATGCAGCCGATAATTTTTTATTGTCTTGGATGTAACTTAATCCGATGATTTTTTAATTGGCCGCAGTGCAGATTTCAAAGACATGTCAATAGAAATTTAATCATTGATGCATTCGATAATTTTTCTTACTTGGTGGCATCTGCAGTTAGATTTAGAAGTTTTTATTATGCCAGTTACACGACTTTGCAAAATTCCCGTGCAAATTGTTTGAAAAAATAAAATAATTATATTTTCGCATTGCTCACGTTGGCTGTCCAAAGACAGGGTATATTATGAATTCATAGCAAAACATGACGATTTTCTCTTCATATCCCTATTAAAATCTTCAAGAAATTCTTGGAAAAGTAGGGTGTAATCCATCTCTTTTTGTTATGTTTTTAGTAGCAATAAATAAAAGCATCGAAATTTTTAACACAACGAAGCTTTGCTAATCTTCCAATAACATTTGCAGTGCTCTTATCATTACTGTCTGAATTACAACAAAAGACAACTGTAATTCTATTAAACTTTATTCTTCTTGCCACATTTCACAGATGCATGAAAATCGTTTTTTCAGGTTGTTATCGGTAAACTAAAGTGATAAAATGTTATACATAGCTTTCATGCCACACTGCTCTATTATTTTCAACAGATTAGATCTTTCCTGTTCTACGCCATCCAGACCTTCAGCAATTTTACCACTTTTCAATCACTAAGCCATAACACTGTTTAAACCGATGCAGCCACTCGTTACTGTAACTAAAATTACTATTGTCGAAATTATTTTCGTATCGCAGCTTTTTCTTATAACAACATCTGTAACAGTGCCATTTTTTGCACAAGCTGAATCCATATAACTAATGTATTTTCAAGTTCGTTATGTCTTCATCTTTACATTTTTCCAATGGCTCTATTTTCTGCATTTATTTACCTGCTTTTTTGGTTTAAAGTATCTACCTGTCTGACTGTTAACATCTTTTCTTCCAGACAATAGAAAAGTGACTGGCAGTATAATTTTGAGAACAGCATGCAGAGTTTTTACTGTATACACAGAATCCTTGCTTATCACTGATTGAAATAATACCTTTCTTTTTCAGTGCATAAAAGACTAAATTAATTAGAGTGTAAAGTACAATATGTATTATAAAGCAAGAATTCTGACTTGACTGAGAGAATGTAAGTCCAGCTCTTTTTCTAGCTTTTATTTGGGCTGTGAGCAGAATATAATTATGTTAAAAGTCTCTTCTAAATTTGAATTGATAAGGAAAACCCCGTTAGTGGTATCGAAACTTCTTCTTTTTCAAAATTTCATATTGCTGGAAACTCTTGTTACGATACTATTTTACCTTAATATATGTGAAATAAAATTGTGACGGTTAATCCGAAATATTTTGAATGTAAAATAATTATATTTTAAATCATGGTTGGCTAATGGCGGAAGACAGAGTGGTGGTTTACGTTATCGATTTAATATGGAACTAATTGTTTTTCGAGAGTTTTGGAGGAACTTCCGAAGTCGCACTACATAAAGGGGCAGTTGAAACTGGATTGACTGTATAATATTAATATAAGACCTGTCTTACCTTGCTAGATTAATTTTTGCTTTTTGACCACCGCTCATTATTACTCCTCTTTCTCCTACAATAGTCAGATCTCCTTTAGGAAATATTCTTATATCCTAAAATAAGTATAAATACAAAATAATTCTACATAATATGCATTAAACCAGACATTGGTTAGTTATTCAGTAGAAAAATGCAATAGTATTATTACTATTCCATGATATAATTCTGTTAAAAACAATAGATAGCTTAATATAATACATAAAACTATTTGTCGTTTTTATTAATTGCTGTGATCAGACAACTTTTCCTCTATAATTTACATAAAAACTAAAATGTGCTAATTAGACCATAAAACCATAGTCTTACCTTTTCAAGAGCCGTTATATGCAAGACATTTTTGTATTTCTGTTCTTCATATTCTTCCCCGAACAAAATATTTTCTCTGATAGTTGCGTTGAACACCCAAGCTTCTTGAGAAGCATACGCGATTTTTCCTTTTATTGACACTTCACCAGAAGTAACAGGAATCTCTCTCAACATGGACATTAAAAGAGATGTCTAATGAAATTAATAGCTTTATTTTTTAATTTGAAGTATGCCTACTTTTTATATAAAATTGGTTTTATATTCATGTAAGTTTAAATTACAAGTTTTATATGTTTCCTTTATTACGATATAAAACTAAAAACACAAGTAATTTACCTTTCCCGATCCAACAGGACCTATAATAGTTAATAAATCTCCAGACTGAACGTTTAAAGATATCCCACTTAATGTTGGTTCAGATTCCTTTTAAAAAGAAAAGTTACTAAAATATGCATGACTAATGTTAAACCTTACCAATCAGAAATAAAAATCTACTATACATTAATTCATGGTAATACCAATATTATTTTATTAAAAAAACAAAATAAAGTTTATTGTTAATAAAAATTAAATATGCACATGTTATCAGTATTAAGTATATAATAGAAGTTCAGTAATCTGACATCCCGTAAAAACTAGTCTATAATCTGGAATTATACCTTAACTCTTGTAGGTCAGGCGAGAGATAGTTAATTTATTTTCGTGTAAAGACTAAATAGACATGGTCCCACTCCTAGGGTAAATGTGAATAAATTACTGATTGGATTATATAAACAAAAAATCCCTACTTGGTTAGGAGCAGATCAAATGTCAAAGCAATTGTTTTATTACACTAGAAAGAAAGATTTGTTTAAAAGTTTAAAAAATATTTTTCCAGGAATGGTTATTTTAATCAGGGCTGTGGAGTCGCGTAAAAATCTACCGACTCCAACTCCGACTCCGACTTTTCCTTACCATCAGACTCCGACTCTGACTCCGGCTAAAACACCTAAACTCCACGACTCCGACTCCTACTCCGACTACGACTCCACAGCCCTGCCAGGGCTGTGAAGTCGCGTAAAAATCTACCGACTCCGACTCCGACTCCGACTAAAACACCAAAACTCCACGACTCCGACTCCGACTTCACAGCCCTGATTTTAATTCAATTTTTAGTTTTTTGCCATATAGTCACGTAACCTAACATTAAAATTAATCCGTTGAAATAGAAATTGTCTTACTTTTCTCCATGTAGCTGTAACATTATCCATCCATATTCCAATTTCAGTTAACTTTGCACTTTCTTCTACAATTTTTATATCATTGTTGTCTTTTTCTTGAAGGAGGAGAAAGTCCTAAATTAAAATATAATACATTTTAATGTCATTGTTAAATTTTCTATATGACCACCTGACAGCGCGGAAATTTTCTCATTATAGAACTACTGCGAGAAGTCCAAAGTAAAATCCAGAAAATCAAAAAAACGACAGGAATAGGAGCTGTACTTAGAGAAATATCCAGCCTCGTGTATCTGAAGTACTTGAGTGTGTAAAAGTTTATGTGCAAGCTTTGATGTATTATAATTGCTATTTTTATGGTAATGTAATCCGTTATGAATTATTTTTTTGTGCATTATATGGCACTTTCTACAATTATTAGTAAATGTTCTCTTTTGATATGTGCTTTCCATATTTTGTTTTTTTTTGTATAATTTGGCCTCGTGTTATATCAAGACCAGTAAAAGATATCTATGCGTCATCTAGTATGAAAATCATATCCGTCACATTTATAGATTAGACTGTGACCAGAAAGAGACAGCCAGATACTCAGAGACATGGCCCTACTGTTTTCTTTGTCAGGTAAGTTTGTGATATTTTTGTGTTTTAGTTGTGTCTTTAATTAATTCCAGCACAAGTAACAATAATGACTGAGGTAGATTTCATTAATGTATTTTTGTAAATCGGTCTGTAATTCTATGGAATGATTATTGTAGAAATTTACTAAAATAGCGCATATTTGAAAACAACTAATATTGTGGTGATTGTTANAAATAGAAATTATCTTACTTTTCTCCATGTAGCTGTAACATTATCCATCCATATTCCAATTTCAGTTAACTTTGCACTTTCTTCTACAATTTTTATATCATTGTTGTCTTTTTCTTGAAGGAGGAGAAAGTCCTAAATTAGGATATAATATATTTTAATGTCATTGTTAAATTTTCTATATGACCACCTGACAGCGCGGAAATTTTCGCATTATAGAACCACTGCGAGAAGTCCAAAGTAAAATCCAGAAAATCAAAAAAACGACAGGAATAGGAGCTGTACTTAGAGAAATATCCAGCCTGATGTTCTGTAGTACTTGAGTGTGTAAAAGTTTATGTGCAAGCTTTGATGTATTATAATTGCTATTTTTATGGTAATGTAATCAGTTATTATTTATTTTTTTGTGCATTATATGGCACTTTCTACAATTATTAGTAAATGTTCTCTTTTGATATGTGCTTTCCATATTTTGTTTTTTTGTATAATTTGGCCTTGTGAGATAATAAAAGATATCTATGCGTCATCCAGTATGAAAATCTTATCCGTCACATTTATGGATTAGACTGTGACCAGAAAGAGACAGCCAGATACTCAGAGACATGGCCCTATATTTCTGGATTGATTTCCACGCAAAAGTTTTCGAAAATTTTTCTTGGGTTTTCCAAAGTGGTACACTATACCATCAGTTCCAGAGTAGTAGGTTGTGTGTTTACCATATGACAATTCATTATGACAAGTGCTTTCTAAAAAACTAAAAGAAACATATGTAAAAAATATTAAACTTAATTATTAATAAGGCGTGTATATACAGTATAATGTAAAATAAAAGTTTTTGTGAATATTTTCATGCAGTGCTTAGCTTCAAATAAAATTTTCAACATGGCAACTACACAGAAACAAACAAAGCATACGAAGTTTATTTTCTTTTTTAATGTATGTCTGTAATTTTTTAAAATTTCTTTCAGTCAGAATAAATAGTTTCCTTAAATATATAATTATAATCTATCTTATTAACTTAGATGTTATATTGTTTTCTAAGTGTATTGAGTCTGCTTGCCTAATTGTTTTTGTAATTTATTTTCATTCATTCAATTTCGATTCTACTGTTTTCTTTGTCAGGTAAGTTTGTGATATTTGTGTGTTTTAGTTTGTATTTAATTAATTCCAGCACAAGTAACAATAATGACTGGAGTAGATTTCATTAATGTGTTTTTGTAAATCGGTCTGTAATTCTATGAAATGATTATTGTAGAAATTTACTAAAATAGCGCATATTTGAATACAACTGACATTATGGTGATTGTTATTACTCTATGTTATAAAATATTTTTTCCCGTTTAATCTATACTAATATAATAAAGAGGTAATGTTTGTATGTATGTTAATTTGTATGCAGCAGGTAATCTCCAAAACTACTCATCCGATTTCAAAAATTTTTTCACCAATATTTAGAATGGAACTTCAAAATGAACATAGGCTTTATATTATTCCGTTAAATATGGGGGATGGACAGTTCTTTGCGGTAAGCCTTACGGGGAAGGCTTACCGTAAAGAACTCTGCTTCTATTCATACTATTTTAGATGCGGTTTTTTGCATTTTTGATTGCATTTTAATAGGGAACGTCAACAGAATGTACACTAAGAAGGGATTTTTCGATATTCCCCCCGGGGG
>NW_019385025.1:13770-42874 GCF_000671375.1 Centruroides sculpturatus | reverse complement strand
GAACTGGTGACGACTGACTCACTTTGTTGTCGTGTCTAATGTTGAATTGTTAAAATCGCGCTATTAGGTCGAAAGGTGCTGAGAAAGCGTCGTTATTACGCCTGAGAACTTAGCAGATGTTTAGCTCCCAGTTGTAAAAGTTGACAGTTATTAAACAAAAGTATAGCTGTACTGTGATCTTATGACACCGTGGAATGAAGGTAGAACTACAATGTAATATTATGATGAGATGATATAAACACATTCGAATTCGGATCCTCACAACGTGAAAAAACTGCATTTTAAATATGTGCTAATTTATAGGTAAATGCAATGAATTATTACACACTAAAAATAAGTGGATAGCTGGAAAGTGAAATAATATTTTTATGTAATGTTTATTTAAGTATAATTAATAAGCCATCAATGAAGGCTATTATTCGCGTTTCTTACTTAGGCCTGTTATTAAAGTTGTTCGTTAAAATACCTCATTACATGAAAAATAAATATGTAACAATAATTACAATACATTATATTTGACACTCACTTTTCTATATATAACTGTGCAAAAAGCTATCTTTAATTTCATTCCATATATATCTGTGATATAGTAATTAATATTATATATAATCGAATAAATTGTTGTCATTACGAAAAGTCCCGAAACTGTTACATAAATATTGTATTGATTACATCCCATTCTCATGTCGAAACATTGAACTGTTAATCCTGATAAGTATGCTACACTTGCCATTACCACTGTTTGCTGCAAATATAAATAAATAACAGTTATTTCGTTAGTAATAATATGTGCTTAACGTATCTGAAACTAATTGTCATAGTACCTGGATGAGTGCAAGTAAAAGTATTATTAAGTATTTCCATCCAACAAATCGTAATAATGCTTTCAATATACTTGTATTTTTTTTCTGTAGTTCCTTCTTCCACTCTCTGTAAAAAAATTATAGATTAACCCATCTTCAACCGAAAAGGGAGTCTTTTCTCAGGGTCAAAAAGAATTAGCGGTTTATCGACATTTGCAGTCGGGATAAAACCTGTTCTATTACTTTCGTAGAACAGAGTGAAGAAACATTACTTATAAATATAGTATTTTCCATTGCGTTTACTTTTTATTATTAAATCAGAAAACAAAAATTAAACACATTAAACTTATACCTGCTATATTGTATCTCAACGTACACCCATCAATATGGGGTTTGTGTTAAATTTCGCATGAATTTCTAATGTGTCATGGTGATGACAGGAAACCTGCATTTTCTTATTGAAAAGCAATAGACCAAGTCTCTCCCCACTGTGAACGTCAATAATTTGATATTTGTTCAATATGTAATAATCTGGATGACCTCTAAATTATTCTCACATGAAATCAATCCCTATCAACTTATTTAATTTTTACTTAAAGGTTATTTTAAATTTTATCGTTTCTAAATATTTTTAATATAACCTAAAAAGGTTACAAAAACTTCAACATCCTGCAAACAAGCTCTATAACGCACCCTTTAGGGAGAAATGAGAATGTTTTGCTTCCTTCCTCCACCCCTTCTATCATAGAATTTTGCACATCACGTGGTCAAATGACACAAGGATACATCCTGTCAGGTGATGAATTTCTGGGAATAATGATTTGGCAGAAAATGTAGATAAAAGGGCGAAGTTACAGACACTCGGGGCAGTTCATCCCAGATAGAATTGCCATGTAAAGGCAATTTCATCCCAGAAGGAACATGCCATAGGNTTTGCTGTGAAGTAGACTCAACCGCATTTCTACTGTTGTGGGCATAATGTATGTCTGATTTGAAATTATTTAACATTGTGTTTGTAATTTGCAGATCCTTGCAGCAGAAGGTATTTTCGATAACGTTGCTTTGATTCTTTTAATTGCACGATAAGATTGCTATATTGTATCTCAACGTACACCCATCAATATGGGGTTTGTGTTAAATTCCACATGAATTTCTAATGTTTCATGGTGATGGCAGGTAACCTGCATTTTCTTATTGAAAAGCAATAGACTAAGTCTCTCCCCACTGTGAACGTCAATAAATTGATATTTGTTCAATAACTCTGACTCTTCTTGTAAAAAATAGGAAAAGTGACAAAGTAAAAACAGAAAAATTTTTCCAGTATATTAATAATAATAATAATAATGTTTAGTTTTAATTTTTATTACGATTTTCTTAACTTACGTTTCAAATAAATCACCAAGATACTCTGAAGTATGATATTTTGAAGTTTCATATAAATCTTCTTCTTTTAAAAATCGCTTTCTTCCTTTATTTATTATTGGAAAAATCCAACTGAAAAAGAAATAATTCGTTATTATTGTAAATTAAAGTGCTTACGTTAAGAAGTGCGTTCAGAAAGAGTTAAGNTTTTAATTATAATATTATGTAAAGAATTTAAAAATTTGTTTTTTGGGCATTTTCTATAATCGTACCGTTTGGAAAATTTGCAGTTTATTCTCATCAGTTAAGGACATTATTTTATCTCATCTAAGAATAAATCATGACGATGTGTGCAATGGTGTTTTAGTTTCTGGTTATATGCCATTCTGATAAATATGGAAATTAGCAGTTTATAAAAGTGCATTAAACCGCAATAATTTTCGTGCTTTGCATACATACACTAAATTTCCTCAAGCTCATGATCCAAAAAAGTTAGTAGTAGGTAAAAGGAAACTGCAATGTTACAAACTATTTATTCAGCAAGTTTCTCCACACCTTCCTGTCGTTTGCTTCAAACACATTCACACCTGTTTCAACACACTTTCTCACATTTTTTTTCTGACTCAACACGTTTCATTTTTTTAGATATTTATCCACATGTACAAACCAAGACGTTCTTGGCCATCCCCCCATTCCATTTCTTATCTCAATCCCACATGTATATTCTCTTTAACAGTTTTCCATTCATTTTCTTATAATGGCCCCACCATCGTCGTGTTAATTCCTCATATATTCAAATAAACTCGCTGTGATCCCACACTCCTGTAGCATTTGTTTTTTCACCATGATTTTAACCTTCTTGTTGTTAGCAGACTTGTATGCTTTCTGGACTCTGTGGTTTTTGTCAGCAGCAGTTTGCGATAATACGGATATAAACACATTAAGTAGATCAAAGGGTAGTGACTAGACTCTACCCTCTGACCTCCAACCTGAATTGGTTCTTCAGCTTGTAAGTTATGCATGGGACTAACAATTCCGTAATGTAAAAGTTTTACATTCTTAGAAGAAGGCAAATGGAAATAAAGATGTTTTGCATATTTGTATTCATATTTTAAAAAACTAAACATAAAATTATTTTGTAATAATAGGAATAACTTTGACCAACAAAACAAGAAAAACCTACTTTGAAAAAATTCGATAAAAACAAAAATTTTTCGATTTAACTTTTGAATTTCAATCTTAAAATTTTGACAATAGGTGTGGCTAGGATTATATAGCATACCAAAGGATGGTGGACGTACAAAATACATTGAACCGAAGTTACAGTAAAGTTATGAGAATAATGAGGTAGGCATCAAAGATCATTCCTGTATGTCACGGATGCTGCCCGAAAGTGAGCAGTACAATACATTACACTATTGTACATTTATAACTATTGACTCTGATTAGATGTCTTTAGTGCCATATGTATGAGATAGGCCAGGAACACACATGCGTAAAATTCGGCTTAAAATCTAGCATAAAACAGAAAACGTAACATTTTTTCTGAAATTTTGGCTAAAACAGAACTGAAAATAAAGTAGAGCATGTCTGTACTTTTTATACCGAAATATCTCCAATAAAGAGAAGTCTTTTCTGTGACGTCAAAGTAGACACGTGGTTTTTATTCTAACAATGGCGGCAATGAGGGTTAACCCTACAATTGTAACAGTCTCGAAAAAACGAAAAATAAATGAAATAGAAGAGTGTATTGAATCCGTACGACCACATCAGTATCATGTATAAAGACACTATATTTAAACAACGTCTATGGATGGCTATAGGTGCAAAATTTCAAATAACAGGTAGGTCTAGTAGAATCGATATATAGGCCTAGTATTTAGATCACACGTTCTTTATTTGAATTCGAAATACGAGTCTATTAATTAAATTGTCTATATTATAGCAGAGGAAGCGAATAAAAAATGGAAGGTACAAAGGGATATGTGAGAAAAAAAATTAATAAAATGTAGCGCTGTTTGTGGCAGTGGCGTTTCCTATTCGTCCAGAATTTTTACGTATGTGTGAGAATACGGACGAGGGTCCAGGCCCTCTGATCGTCAGATCAATTAGACCTGCTCACTTTGTCACTAGATGGCTTGATTTTGAACAGGACCCGAGTGGTAAGATCCTGTGTGGGATTGTGCATAAAGAACGAATATCAGACAAGAAGGACATTAAATATGAAATTAACAATTTAATTACAGAAGACCAAAATAACAAGAACAAATAATATAATAATAAAACATAAAACATAAGTCTAACCTAAGACTAGGGACATTCCTCTTATAGTAGATAATTTGATTAGAAGTAACAATAATACTAGCAAATAGTATAAATACAAATGTAAAACATGAAAAATACAGGACTTATATCCTATCGCGAGACTAGGATCTATCCTTTCAATCGAGAGAGTGAGTTCACAAACATCAGTTACCTCGTTGGACATGTCAATGTCCTCGTTGGACATTTGACATGTCCAACGAGGACATTTGACATGTCCAACGAGGAGTAGAATTGGTCTAGGAGTAGAATATTCATTCAGTGGTGGAGGAGTAGCACCAGACAAACCTCTATGGCAATGTCCTCATTATCTTGCTGGCTGGTCCCTATGGCAGGTTCCTTCCTTTCGTGGACGGCCTCTGGATGGCAATTTGGGAACAAACTGCCCAGAGCATCTGAAAACCTGCCTCTTTATCCCTCTTTTCTGCACCATCATGATTATCCGAAATGATGTGTCATTCGATTAGATGGAGTGCAAAATTCTAAGATACGAGGCGTGGAGGGAGGAAACAAAACATCCTCAGTTCTTGGTAAAAGTGGCATGACAGAGCACTTTTACAGGATGTAAAGTTTATAACCTTATTAGGTTATGTTTTATTAATTATTTCCAAATTTTATCGTTTTTAAGCTTTAAAGTAATATTTTTTTTTCCCAACTCTGTTTAAAGTAAAATTATATAAATTGATTTTGAGAATCCCTTCGGATTATCACATATGTGTGTTCCGGCATAAAAGCGTAAAACAGAAACTGAACCGAAAACTGATTTCTGATTCAGTTTTCTGCCACACAATTTTACGCGTGTGTTCCTGGCCATAGGGTTATGATTTTTGAGTTCGTTTGTATTCATGTATTTTGGATATGCATGATCCCCATGTGGAGTCTGCATCTATATATGTAATGTTTTCTTTAATGAATTATTATAAGTTATTTAAGTAATGCCGTGCTTGTAGTAAATATTCGTAATTTCTCTGTTATGGTTGTCATTGGAAATGTCTTGCTATATAGATTTCCACGAGTGTTGTATTGTTATATTCAAGAAATCTTTAATCTTTCATGAGAGCAAGTGTTTTTGAATGATAATATTTCTCTCGTACATCGTATTTTAGCTATCAGGATTTTGAAAGTTTTGTTTGAATTTGTCATGTACTTACTTTTTCCCCTTAAACTATACTAAATATATGCATCATAGTTGCTTTTATTTTTATTGTAAAAGTACTTTCATCACACATTTTAGAAACGTGTGATTAGATTTATTAGATTTCACTAAGATTAATGCAAAATGATTGTATCTAAATATGGGTGTATTGAAATCCAAAAATTGAAAACTACAGTATATTATGTGGAATACTTTTTGCTGTTTACCAGTAGTTTACAGTATTTACGGAAAGTATTCTATCTCCAAAGGATTGAAGTTCAACATACATAATTGACATCATATCTAATTGATAAAGGCAAATAATGGGTGTGATGTTAAGTATGCAAGTCGATCACTTTCACAATACAGTTGTTGACCTTAAAATTGTAGAATTTGTGTTAAATATTTGAGACAGCTTGATATTAAAATATGAACCGTGTGGGTTCATAAGACGATAAAAAAGTTCGTTCAAAAACCAAGGAAAACTAATACAGTAAGACCCTGCTTGAAGTAAAAATTCAACATAAAATATCGCAGTATTTTGAACGTATTTAGTTAAACGTCTGTTTTTTCGTATTAGTTTTCGATATTTTTTTATATTTAAAATTCTAATTTCAATAAGAGTAATTTGCTTAAATAAATATGAATATATTTGAATAAATGATAATTTCTATTATAAATGAAAATGATAGTTATAATTTTATATATATATATTTTTTTTCTTAATGAAAAATTATCTTTCACTTGTATACAGTATTCAAATTTATTCATTACCTGAAGTCTCTTCAACGAAATTAATATTTCTGCTACACAATTTATCCCCATAGAAAACAAGCCAAGAACAAAACTATTGATGTAAATGGAAAAAGCCATAGTGACAAATACAATTTGGGCATTTAATTTTCCTCCATTTAGAAAGAATGCAAGGCATGTGAACGAAATAAATAATTTCGATATAGGATATGACGACATTGTTGATATCCCACTTGTATATAAAAACATTCGAATTTTTTTCATTTCTTTCCTGCAAATAAAAATAATGAAATAATACAAAATGTACAATGTGCACATAATTACTCAACTGAAAACACATAAATACAGTAGAGCGTCGTTTATCCGAATTAATTNAATTACAATACATTATATTTGACACTCACTTTTCTATATATAACTGTGCAAAAAGCTATCTTTAATTTCATTCCATATATATCTGTGATATAGTAATTAATATTATATATAATCGAATAAATTGTTGTCATTACGAAAAGTCCCGTAACTGTTAGATAAATATTGTATTGAATATTGTATTAACATTGAACTGTTAATCCTGATAAGTATGCTACACTTGCCATTACCACTGTTTGCTGCAAATATAAATAAATAACAGTTATTTCGTTAGTAATAATATGTGCTTAACGTATCTGAAACTAATTGTCATAGTACCTGGATGAGTGCAAGTAAAAGTATTATTAAGTATTTCCATCCAACAAATCGTAATAATGCTTTCAATATACTTGTATTTTTTTTCTGTAGTTCCTTCTTCCACTCTCTGTAAAAAAATTATAGATTAACCCATCTCCAACCGAAAAGGGAGTCTTTTCTCAGGGTCAAAAACAATTAGCGGTTTATCGACATTTGCAGTCGGGATAAAACCTGTTCTATTACTTTCGTAGAACAGAGTGAAGAAACATTACTTATAAATATAGTATTTTCCATTGCGTTTACTTTTTATTATTAAATCAGAAAACAAAAATTAAACACATTAAACTTATACCTGCTATATTGTATCTCAACGTACACCCATCAATATGGGGTTTGTGTTAAATTCCACATGAATTTCTAATGTTTCATGGTGATGGCAGGTAACCTGCATTTTCTTATTGAAAAGCAATAGACTAAGTCTCTCCCCACTGTGAACGTCAATAAATTGATATTTGTTCAATAACTCTGACTCTTCTTGTAAAAAATAGGAAAAGTGACAAAGTAAAAACAGAAAAATTTTTCCAGTATATTAATAATAATAAAAAAAATGTTTAGTTTTAATTTTTATTACGATTTTCTTAACTTACGTTTCAAATAAATCACCAAGATACTCTGAAGTATGATATTTTGAAGTTTCATATAAATCTTCTTCTTTTAAAAATCGCTTTCTTCTTTTATTTATTATTGGAAAAATCCAACTGAAAAAGAAATAATTCGTTATTATTGTAAATTAAAGTGCTTACGTTAAGAAGTGCGTTCAGAAAGAGTTAAGAATGTTAAATTGTTATACAGCAAATAAACTGTATATGATAAACTATATTCATGTAATTACAAAGGTTAAACTTTGTAAACAAGTAGAGAACAATATTTTTTGAAATTTAGCAAATAATGATAGACAATACGATGACATGAAGGACAAGAAAGTCCTGTACTTTGATAAAAATGATAACATTAAACTACTTTTTATAATATTGTAGGTTTAATAAATAAATGTCGTTTTGCTATTTTGTAAAATGTGATATATAAAATGCATGCATTCTGTGTAGTGAGTAAGTAAAGTTCAAATCGTGCCTTCCTATTTCCCTGTATGTCAAAAAGTACACCTTAGGACTCCTTGAACACAAATTAAGTCTATTTATTTAACACTATTTACAGAGATACACAGCAATACATCTTGATTACTCTAACTACAAGGTCTTAGTCCAGACTACTTTTTTCACTGCACAGTTTTATGATAGGCGCCCCGCTCAAACAGTCGCGTTTCTTTATATCTAAGTTATAGATCCTTGGTCGACTAATCAAAAACTGAGCTGAGTTGTGCTTCCTATTGAGACTGAGGCGGTCCCAATAAGAAGCTGAGCTCAGTTCAGCTCAGGAGTTTTCGAATGGTAAGAAGCTAAGGTAAGTGTAACACCAGCAGGGAAAGTGTTAAGTTTTCACTTGTTGAAGCACGTTTTCTGAAAATGGATGGTTGGCATCATTCTAGACAAGTCAAGATACATATGCCAACCACATCGGTTGGCATACCATTCGAAACCTCCTTGACAGAATACTTGGCAAATATTTCGGTAATTGAATTAGTGTTTTTTGAGGAATATAATGTTTATTATTAGTTAGTCCATTGTTGTAGAGCAAGGTTGCCAGATAATAGAAGATAGTTATAGCCAAATCTGTATGACATATTTGCCAAATTATCCAAAAAGTCAAATTATTTATAAGATATTGCTTAATACACAAAAAAACAGAAAATTTTATTGAGATAATGTAAACAAAACATAACGTATGCAATTTACAGGAACATCATTATGTGTGTCTTCTTTGTATATATCTGGTATAATTTGCTGTGAAGTAGACTCAACCGCATTTCTACTGTTGTGGGCATAATGTATGTCTGATTTGAAATTATTTAACATTGTGTTTGTAATTTGCAGATCCTTGCAGCAGAAGGTATTTTCGATAACGTTGCTTTGATTCTTTTAATTGCACGATAAGATTAAATTGCAATGTGTTTCTTTGTCTTTCAATGTGTTTTTACTGCAGTGATAAGAGAAAATATTTATTCAACAATTTCCTTGCTTGCTGGACTTTGTGAGGTTCCGGAACGGGGCAAACACAAATTTGTTTTCAAGTTAATTAAAAGCGAATACGCTATTGTCGAGTCGGATCAATGGTGATGTTAGTTATGTAAAGGAGAGGAGAAAAAAACTATAACTGTCAAACAAACGCGACACGAAAACAAATAATGTAACGAGTCAGACGAAATGTTGTTCAGGAAAGGTAGAACTCTGACACAAGTGCTCATAAACCGTCGATCTAGGAAAATAAGTTTCGGAAAAGGGGAATGACTTGACGGATAGAAAAACATCGGCAATGATCGTTAAAGCTCTAAGACGACAAAAAACACAAACAACGGACAAAATTACGAGTACAAGGTTTATGGTTCTATCAAAAATCTCTGGACATAGTTGACGAAAAGGTGTCGAATACACGCCTCAAATCGGACCTTTTCGTGATCTGATCAGGACTCGGTTTTCACCTATAAACAAAGGATAGACCAATCGTAAAGCGAGGAATGAGAAGTGGAGCCAATCAAAAATACGGATAGCGGGAGAAAAACTATAAATATCGGTTATTCAATGTCGAAGACTGTCTTCCTCTGGATTAAACTCAAAGTTGTGATCATTGAATTGTGTTGTGTTGCCATCGACCAGATAGGACGTCGCAGCTCCTTCGTCAATCATCTGCATCCAACGACCCCTTCTCGTCCACCCTGGCTACCATCGATAGACCATTCCGAAGGAACACCAAGATTTGGGAACTGTCTAATATTCATGTAAGCATACATGATAAAAAAAATAAACTTTTTAAATTTGTAAGACACTTGTCATCATTTCTCTCCTCTGTCACACCCACATGCAAAATTCCCTTACGCGAGATTAATTGATCACCCCCTAAAAGTCGGCAGGCTTACAAGTTACGAGACAATTAATTGCCTATTTTGCCAATTGTTTAAAGTTTGGAGATTGTAAATACCAAGCTACAGCTTGATTGTGTTTTTTGGAATTTTCTTGTTTTCAAAAAAACATTTTTACTATTCAATCTATTACACTAATTTACCTATTTTGTTGTTCAATTTTACCGAAATTATTTGTGGGTAAATACAGCATAAATGAACTGAAAAATTTTTCTTTTATTTTTGACCTAGGCAATTTAATTTTTGAACTAAGCAGTTTGTAAACATTAATCGCATTGCATACTGAAATTTAATTACATGGATATTTAAAATAATCTGACTAATACAAATATTCTAAACAATATTAAAAACAAATGCATAAACACCTGAGTTGCTAAGTATNTGTTCAATAATAAATGTGAATTCTTCTTCGTGGAAAAAATAAGACATTCCCTGAAAATAAGACCTAGCTGCATTTTTCAGAACAAAAATTAATATAATACACTGTCTTATTTTCGGGGAAACACGGTGGTAAAATAATTTTAATATTAATAATAATAATTTAGTAACATAAATTTATTCATAGTAAAATGTACTCACGGGCCGTAAAAATTATTTGGGGGGCCGTATACGGCCCGCGGGCCGCCAGTTGGACAGCGCTGCATTACACTATTGTACATTTGGAACTATTGACTCTGATTAGATGTGTTCAGTGCCATATGTTTGAGGTAGGCCAGGAACACACGAGTAAAATTCGGCTTAAAATCTAGCATAGAACAGAAAACGTAAAAATTTTTCTAAAATTTTGGCTGAAACTGAACTGAAAATAGAGTGGAGCATGTCTCTACTTTTTACGCCGAAATACCTCCAATAAAGAGAAGTATTTTCTGTGACGTCAAAGTAGACACGTGGTTTTTATTCTAACAATGGCGGCAATGAGGGTTAACCCTACAATTGTGATAGTCTCGAAAAAACGAAAAATAAATGAAATAGAAGAGTTCATTGAATCTGTTCGACCACATCAGTGTCATGTATAAAGACACTATATTTAAACAAAGTTTATGGATGGCTACACGTGCAAAATTTCAAATAACAGGTAGGTCTAGTAGAATCGATATATAGGCCTAGTATGTAGATCACACGTTCTTTATTGGAATTCGGAATACGAGTCTATTAATTAAATTTTCTATATTATAGCAGAGGAAGCGGATAAAAAATAGAAGGTACAAAAGGATAGATATGTGAGAAAAAAAAATTAATAAAATGTAGCGCTGTTTGTGGCAGTGGCGTTTCCTATTCGTCCAGAATTTTTACGTATGTGTGTTCCGGCATAAAAGCGTAAAACAGAAACTGAACCGAAAGCTGATTTCTGATTCAGTTTTCTGCCACACAATTTTACGCATGTGTGTTCCTGGCCGTAGCGTTAAGATTTTTGAGTTCGTTTGTATGCATGTATTTTGGATATGCATGATCTCCATGTGGAGTTTGCATCTATATATGTAATGTTTTTATTAATGAATTATTATAAGTTATTTAAGTAATGCCGTTCTTGTAGTAAATATCCGTAATTTCTCTGCTATGGTTGTCATTGGAAATGTCTTGCTATATAGATTTTCACGAGTGTTGTATTGTTATATTCAAGAAATCTTTAATCTTTCATGAGAGCAAGTGTTTTTGAATGGTAATGTTTCTCTCGTACATCGTATTTTAGCTATCAGGATTTTGAAAGTTTTGTTTGAATTTGTCATGTACTTATTTTTCCCCCTTAAACTATACTAAATATATGCAACATAGTTGCTTTTATTTTTATTGTAAAAGTACTTTCATCACACATTTCAAAAACATTTTATTATATTTCATTAAGATTAATGCAAAATGATTGTATCTAAATATAGGTGTATTGAAATCCAAAAATTGAGAACTACAGTATATTATGTGGAATACTGTGGAATACTTTTTGCTTTTTACCAGTAGTTTACAGTATTTACGGAAAGTATTTTATCTCCAAAAGATTGAAGTTCAACATACATAATTGACATCATATCTAATTGATAAAGGCAAGTAATGGGTGTGATGTTAAGTATGCAAGTCGATCACTTTCACAATACAGTTGTTTTCCTTAAAATTGTAGAATTTGTGTTAGATATTTGAGACCGCTTGATATTAAAATATGAACCGTGTGGGTTCATAAGACAATAAAAAAGTTCGTTCAAAAACCAAGGAAAACTAATACAAAAAGACCCTGCTTAAAGTAAAAATTCAACATAAAATATCGCAGTATTTTGAACGTATTTAGTTAAACGTCTGTTTTTTCGTATTAGTTTTCGATATTTTTTTATATTTAAAATTCTAATTTCAATAAGAGTAATTTGCTTAAATAAATATGAATATATTTGAATAAATGATAATTTCTATTATAAATGAAAATGATAGTTATAATTTTATATATATATATTTTTTTTCTTAATGAAAAATTATCTTTCACTTGTATACAGTATTCAAATTTATTCATTACCTGAAGTCTCTTCAACGAAATTAATATTTCTGCTACACAATTTATCCCCATAGAAAACAAGCCAAGAACAAAACTATTGATGTAAATGGAAAAAGCCATAGTGACAAATACAATTTGGGCATTTAATTTTCCTCCATTTAGAAAGAATGCAAGGCATGTGAACGAAATAAATAATTTCGATATAGGATATGACGACATTGTTGATATCCCACTTGTATATAAAAACATTCGAATTTTTTTCATTTCTTTCCTGCAAATAAAAATAATGAAATAATACAAAATGTACAATGTGCACATAATTACTCAACTGAAAACACATAAATACAGTAGAGCGTCGTTTATCCGAATTAATTGGGGACTGGGATTGTTCGGATAACCGATTATGTACGAAAAATATATCAACTTATCCCGCGTTAAAAATTTTCTCCATTGTGTGTCGCTTCGCGTTGAATTTTCGTCGATGTTAAGCCTAACGTAAACTTTTTAAAATAATAATCTGACTGTTGTATCGGTATAAATTATTTCTTTATTTTGTACAAACAAAATAAATATATTGAAAAATATAAGGACAATAAAAAATTATACTTCAGAACTTAATTTCGTATCATAAACGTAAAATATTTCAGTAGCTCAAGACATAGACAAAGATTGCAGCGCCACAGCACTAGCGAAAATTTAAATTTGTCAACTTGAATTCTTTCGGATAACCGATGTTTCGGATAACCGAGTTTCGGATAAACGACGCTCTACTGTATAGTAAAACCTTTGTTGGAATATTTTTCCCAGATTAGAAGAATTTCAATAGTGTTTGTTTAAAAATGTTTGTTTAAAATGTTTCTTTTTCGTTTATATAAACTTTTTATTTTACTTCGGCTTCGTTCTGGCCAATTTTTACTGTATTTAATTCTACTTACATTCTGATTCTCTCTATTAATGCAGCATACGGCAATTCTCAGGTGTACATTTTAATTAATCTCATATCAGCAATCATCTCGTTCAACAGGTTCAATCTTTCATCTCCCAATATGGCTGCTTGTAATCTATCATTATGGAATTATGAATTAGATATAAATAATTACTGTTGGAAAAACATAAAATTAATCACTTAACAATTTACCGCTCTTTGTAAGAGTAGAATTTCTTATATCTATATAAAGTAATACAACAGNATATCCCACTTGTATATAAAAACATTCGAATTTTTTTCATTTCTTTCCTGCAAATAAAAATAATGAAATAATACAAAATGTACAATGTGCACATAATTACTCAACTGAAAACACATAAATACAGTAGAGCGTCGTTTATCCGAATTAATTGGGGACTGGGATTGTTCGGATAACCGATTATGTACGAAAAATATATCAACTTATCCCGCGTTAAAAATTTTCTCCATTGTGTGTCGCTTCGCGTTGAATTTTCGTCGATGTTAAGCCTAACGTAAACTTTTTAAAATAATAATCTGACTGTTGTATCGGTATAAATTATTTCTTTATTTTGTACAAACAAAATAAATATATTGAAAAATATAAGGACAATAAAAAANATATCCCGCTTGTATATAAAAACATTCGAATTTTTTTCATTTCTTTCCTGCAAATAAAAATAATGAAATAATACAAAATGTACAATGTGCACATAATTACTCAACTGAAAACACATAAATACAGTAGAGCGTCGTTTATCCGAATTAATTGGGGACTGGGGTTGTTCGGATAACCGATTATGTACGAAAAATATATCAACTTATCCCGCGTTAAAATTTTTCTCCGTTGCGTGTCGCTTCGCGTTAAATTTTCGTCGATGTTAAGCCTAACGTAAACTTTTTAAAATAATAATCGTGACTATTGTATCGGTATAAATTATTTCTTTATTTTGTACAAACAAAAGAAATATATTGAAAAACATAAGAACAATAAAAAATTATACTTCAGAACCTAATTTCGTATCAAAAACGTAAAATATTTCAGTAGCTCAAGACATAGACAAAGATTGCAGCGCCACAGCACTAGCGAAAATTTAAATTTGCCAACTGGAATTCTTTCGGATAACCGACTTTCGGATAAACGACGCTCTGCTGTATAGTAAAACCTTTCTTGAAATATTTTTCCGAGATTAGAACAATTTTAATAGTGAAAACTGTTTGTTCAAAATGTTTTTTTTTTTTTCGTTTATATAAACTTTTTATTTTACTTCGGCTTCGTTCTGGCCAATTTTTACTGTATTTAATTCTACTTACATTCTGATTTTCTCTATTAATGCAGCATACGGCAATTCCCAGGTGTACATTTTAATTAGTCTCATATCAGCAATCATCTCGTTCAACAGGTTCAATCTTTCATCTCCCAATATGGCTGCTTGTAATCTATCATTATGAAATTATGAATTAGATATAAATTACTGTTGGAAAAACATAAAATTAATCACTTAACAATTTACCGCTCTTTGTAAGAGTAGAATTTCTTATATCTATATAAAGTAATACAACAGTTTAAATAATAATTTATTGGTTGTAGCACATAATAGGAACCGAAGTAAAATGATTTTTGTGACTTGTAATATCATACTTGTAAAATGTTATTGTAAGAAATTTGTGACTACTTCTCAATTAAATTAACATAACCCCGACAAAGTGTTAAAAATTTTACTATTGGTAAAATTTAAGTTTATTAATTAAAATTCGTTTATGTCTGTGAAGTGAATATTGGGTACACGTTATAAATCCAGAAAAAGGACAATTAAAATATTAGTTTGTCTCTGTGTTACATGCCATAGCATCATTGAAGGGGTAAAAGTACATAATATATACACATATATAACAACTTTAATTAAAATTTAAAATAATTATTACCTGAATTTCGAATATAGTTTACTCAAAGCAATTTGTATAGGAATGAAGGTAAATACAGCTACAAATCCAACTAAAATAGTCCATCCATAATATTGCCATAATGTCGCTATTACAGTAACGATGCAAAACGGATTTGTAAATAAATAAGGAATGCAAAAAATTTTCTGAAATAAAAGAAATGCGAAATATGTAAAAATAACTATTAATATATGTATAAATGAGAAGGTTTGTTTGTTTTTTTAACTCTTTCTGCTCTGTGGCACTAAGAGAGCCTCTTTTAGCAAACCCATTATGGGTTCAGCCATATATTATGAGTTATTGTGATTCCTTATAAAGATGCCTATAGTTCCTATTGTGACAAGAAATAACTACTACAAGTATATAACATTAACTACAAAATGATTTAAAAAATATCTATTAATTAATCTCTCATTGTATTATGCATAGGAAAAATTATTTTCACCAACGTGTAATTTTTCGTCTAGAAGAAAAATACCATTTGATTAAATATGTTTCAAAAAATTATTTTCAACTTACATTTTGAAATTTGCTGACATCATTGGCTAGAAGATTTACCATTTGTCCTATATTCGCTTTTTCTAGAGACGAAGGGCTTAACCTAATTGCCTACATATAAAAATTTTATACCACACATAAATATTCTCAGAAAGTTATATTAATCTAATAAAAAATATGTTTCTTGAACAGGAATGTTTTTAAATGCGATCGTTTCAAAAATTTATTTTTCATGAATTTCTAAAAACATAAAGACATTAAACAGCGTTTTTGATTTCCCTTGCAATTTTATAAACGTTTACAATTAGTGCTTCAAAAATAAATCTAAAAAGTACAGTAGAGCATCGTTTATCCGAAAGTCGGTTATCCGAAAGAATTCCAGTCGGCCTAAAGTATAATTTTTATATGTTTTTATATTTTTCAATGTATTTATTTCGTTTGTAAAACATAAAGAAATCATTTTTAACGATACAATAGCCATTATTTTAAAATTATTATTATTTTAAAAAGTTTACGTTAGGCTTAACATCGACGAAAATTCAACGCGAAGCGACACGCAACGGAGAAAAATTTCAACAAGGGATAGGTTAATATATTTTTCGTACATAATCGGTTATCCGAAAAATAAGTTATCCGAACAACCCCAGTCCCCAATTGATTCGGATAAACGACGCTCTACTGTAATAGTTCATCTAATCTAATAGTAGACTAGAATGTAATAAGTGTTGCTTTTTCACACCAAGGTAATTAATCTGGACATTATGGAAGNTGGCAAAAAAAAAAAAACAATCAATTGTGGTTACAAAAGTGACCATTTAAAACAATTTCTTTTTACTATTTGCATCTGCTGTGCAGTGCATTAAAGATTTCACTGCTTTATCACTGTCTGTATCTATTAATATTGCTTTTCTCTCCATATTTAACATTACATTCACATTTTATTTTTTTGACATCTTGCATGCTAACACCTAATTCACTTTGACTCCTGCTAATTTGTATGCTTTAACAATTTTTGCAAAGATACGTTTTTGCATGAACACACACTTCAAAAAAATTTTTCTTTAACTTTCTACAATTTTAAGACTATTTTCATGCTTTGAGGGGGAATGCAAGAATTCGGTTCTGGTTGTGATCTTTGTCAAACTGAGTAAGAAGACACCAGTCTATTTTTTTTTTTTTTAATATCACACAAAATGTGATTTTTTGTAAGAATAGCAAACATCCCTGTACTATCTACTGGCACGAGGATGTTTCCATTCTACTACGGACGTTGTAGTATTTGTGACGTGAAGATGTCGTCTTCACCCTTCTATCACAGAAGGTTATCTCAAAATAACGCACTTATGTATGGGTATTGTCTTTTTAATTTTCTTCTTTCTTCAATAAAATACAGTTTGATATATAAATTTTTTTTTTGTCCGAAAGTGATATAAATCAAAATGTACAAAACGAATTTTGATATGGTGATAAATTTCTAAAAACTGTATATGTAAATAATTTATTAAAGTATCTACAGAATGCCTTTAAGTAATCAGAGTTGGATTTGAAGATCCATTCATCTTTCCATTACACAAATCTGTGATAAATAAAACCTATTGTGCAATCATATAATTTACAAAATTATTCTGGTCCTCCTCTCTACAAAAGTAAAAAGGAAATAAACTTTTACCTATTTATAAAATTTTTTGCTAATTTAGAATTCAAAATTAATTAATATACTTCTATAAATTCCATTTCTTGATGAGATAGAGGCTTTCGTGCATATTTTGCCGGCAATTCAAATTCGTCTACGACACTTTTTGTTTTAGACGACGACTGTTCGGAGACATGTTCTGCAAATAAAGTCAAATTAGGAAAGTATTTGCGCACGTCAGAGTTTCGCAGCAAATTTATTCGTACCTTGTATTGGCCGTCCTCCTTTCCTAAATCGAATTAGAGGAATGTGAGGTTTCACCATCTATAAAAACATTTGGTAAAAATTAAATCAAATTGACTATAAAAATGGCTAAAATATATAATGAATTATAGAAATAATACAATAGAGATGAGTTTTCCTGAACTTTGTTAGTTACAATGCAATTAATAATGAATATTTTAATTCACTAACCGTCGGTTTATATAAGAACATGATTAGTTATTAACCGTCTTCCAGAATTGGATATTAAACATTACAGTTTCTTAAATGTAGATAAAAATGCAGAAATTTAAAGTGTTTTTCATGAATTTCTGAATAAGAGAGTATGCAAAAACTAGTTTTTGTATTTTATAGTTCTTATGTAAAACTTTTTTTTACCTACAAAGTGATCATATCAAAAAGTAGGTATTCAGAGCTCTCTGTAGAAAGAACTATTACATCAATCTCAACCAAATTTCATATACACACTGTCCTGAATATGCAGTTTCAATTTTTGGGAAAGTTTCAAAATTCATCTGCTAGAATGAAATTTTGCACTGCTGTCTGTCTGTCTTAATATGTAAATTATTACTACAATCATCATCTAATGAGTTTTAGATATAAAAGGAGTGATAAAATATTTTTCACAATTCTTTGACAATTGAAAAGTCATGGTACTTATTTTAATAAGTAATGCATGATCAGACAAACTATAATAAAACAATGATGCTAACTTGACACTGAAGAAATTTCAGTTCTTAGTTATCCCTTTATAAATCTTATGAAAATGATTTTGCAGACTGGAGACTGGGTCACATTCACATAACAATTGGACCTTCTAATAATGTTACTGCAGTAGCAGAGCATAGAAGGAAAAATTCTCATGCCAACAATAGTGCATGTGGAATATTGTGGCGAGTAGACATACCCTACATGGCAGTGTGAAAAATTTTGGAAAAAATTTTACATTTTTATCTATACAAGATTGTCAATTCCACGTCTGCAATCAAGTCTATAACAAATAAAATCATTACACTTTAACTTGCAAAATTCATTAGAAAATGTTCATAATATGCATGTTAAGGGAAAAGCAGCTCCAAACTGTACCCTAGTATCTGAATTCTGAAGTAAAATTTTTCCCAGAAATCAAAACCGACAAAGGAAGTTATGTAAACCAAATACAGTCGAGATTTACCCGATAATTTTTTCTATAAAGAGCTCTGGATTTTACCTATTCTTTAATCATCATTATGATATGAAATACTCAGTTCAGTTTGGTATCTTTACTTTCTGATGAATTTTTGTAGCTTTTTATTGTAAGTGTACTGTATTTCAGTGGTGTGTGGTTACATTTGATATAGGGAAGCTGCTCTGGATCTGGATAGAATCATTGGAAGCATTAAATGACATTTTGGTGTGTAGCATCCTCGAGCTAAACTGCGTGAGGTTGGTGCTCTGTAAAGCGAATGCGTATAATATGGCTGCTTTACGCGAATCAAATATTTTTGCCGTGGAAGCTGTCCCATATCTGACAATACAGCGCTAACAATATTTTGTGATAGATTCATTCTCTTTAATATACCACTATTTAAATCTGATAGACCAATTGGATAAAAATTAGAGAAGAAAAATACTAACAAAAATTTACAATAAATGAAAA
This sequence comes from Centruroides sculpturatus, assembly GCF_000671375.1. Classification (NCBI taxonomy): domain Eukaryota; kingdom Metazoa; phylum Arthropoda; class Arachnida; order Scorpiones; family Buthidae; genus Centruroides; species Centruroides sculpturatus. The sequence continues at coordinate 23,381 of NW_019385025.1, read as the reverse complement.
ATATTCTTAAGTTTTCTGACAATCATTATAAATTTCTATTAAGCCAACAAAAATACATAATTAAAAATTAAAATATAATTTGCAAAATTAATTCTGTGTACAAACCGAGCTTAAATAAATGGTACGTTTTAGAAATAAAGCTGTTTAAGTAATTTGTTATAGTTGCTATTGATATAGAACTATACTGATATAATTCATATAGATCAATTATAATTTCATGATATTGAACACCACTAGTAAAGATGCCATCGTTGGAACAAATAATATAATGAATACATATTCAGAAATTTTAATACTTCCTACGATTTCCTTAAAATAAAATTGTGAGAGTCGAATTTAGGGAATAAATTGATAAATAAATTTTTGTTGAGGGAGGAAAAGTGTAAAGAAATAAATTTCAACCCGATATAAAAAAAGAACATAAAAATCTTTTCCCACGAACTTAGTTCCTTGTCAAGTATGATACATCGAATGTGTCACCCAAAATCTCGAAAAGACTGTTGGTCAGTGGTGAAAAAACAGTCCTAATAAGGCAGTGGAAAAAACCCAACGAGACCCCCTTTATAAAAAGGAGGGGTTGATACGTAAGAGTCAGTCTCTGAAAATTGGTGCACTGTGCAATTTACGTGAACAGATTAGCCGCTACCCGGAACTCATCTAATCGCCACTGTTCGGAAGGACTACGCCCAACAATGTTCGAAAGAACTTTGTGCAACTGGGAAAAGCGTTTCAACGTTCAAAAGAACTTTGTGAAGTCACTAATCGACGATTCAAACCAAGGTATCCTCACGCGAAATTCATGTGAGCTCTCTCTCTCAGGAATACAGGTAACCGGGCAAAAATAGATATGTTCATTGAACCGATTGTATATAGTATGCACAATAAACGGGCATTATGTATAGATTATGTAGAGTGTTCTCCCTCTGATTCTCTCGTTACGCCTCCATCCCGGAACTAAAAGTCCACAAACGCGACTGTTCGCGTAACCAAATAAACGGACAATAAAATTTTTCTGTGTCTACAAGACGCAGTGGTGTCATCCTGACAGGGCGCCAAAGAGGTGCCGACCCTGCGGTCACAAAATGTACTGCAATTTCTTTTATCATCATATAATTACTTGAAACATTTTGAAAAAAAAATTAATCTATATTCTTTTATCTACTTCTGCTGGTAAATAATTATGAATATCATTATTAGAAAATGTCAAAGGATTTGATTCTTAAAACATTTCCCAACTATTGCAAATAACATGGGCTACTAAAAAATACATAACTATTTTTGATTGATTGAGACTTTCCGAGTACAACATATCAAACAATAGAAATAAATTATTACTATTTCATGGAGAATAGACTTGATTTTTCAATAATGAAAGTATAAATTAAAAAAAAAATCAAAAACAATGATGTTGCTAAAATATAAGGCCAATGCCATTTAATAGTGAAAGAAACACTATATTTTAACACAATAATCTTATAAAATTTATCTTTCATAGAGTTATAAAGATGTTGCAGCGCATTTAAATTAACTTTTTTTTTATACAATTTTAATTACAGCTTCGAGATTTTCAAAACTGTAGTATTATTATCCTCCTGCATGCATATTTCTAGTTGTTACATTGCATACATGTTTTATAAGATCCAAATCATGGAAATTGGGAAGCCAATCCATGACCGTGATACCATTATTCAGCAATCACTGATAAGTGAAGTTTGCATTGTGAATTGGTTCATTATCTTATTGCAATTCCCAGAACAATCGCAGTTTTTTTCAAATGACAAAAGATGTACTGTACATCACAAAAGGATTGATACCCAACTGCCTTCCTATGTACCTTTAACGTTAAATTGATTTTTTCGAACCACACAAACCTGTCCAGATCGTAACTGATCTTTCTTCTTTCTGACACTTAACAAAGAAAAACTCTTCTTTCCTAAGATTGTGCCAATAAAATTGCCAATCTTCAGAACCACCCAAGTTGAACATTTCTTATCAGTTCAAAAAACTTCACATAATTTTGAAGTTTATGACATTTTGTTTTTGGTCCACATTAGTTTTTTTTGTTGGGGTGGTGTTTTAGATATTATGCTGTTTATCTATTTTTACACACTACTGTAGATGTTTTGTTGATTCTACAATCTGGAAAAGTGTGGATTTGAGAATATTGACATCGGTCCATTGTGATAATTTACNAAAGGACAATTAAAATATTAGTTTGTCTCTGTGTTACATGCCATAGCATCATTGAAGGGGTAAAAGTACATAATATATACATATATATAACAACTTTAATTAAAATTTAAAATAATTATTACCTGAATTTTGAATATAGTTTACTCAAAGCAATTTGTATAGGAATGAAGGTAAATACAGCTACAAATCCAACTAAAATAGTCCATCCATAATACTGCCACAATGTCGCTATTGCAGTAACGATGCAAAATGGATTTGTAAATAAATAAGGAATGCAAAAAATTTTCTGAAATAAAAGAAATGCGAAATATGTAAAAATAACTATTAATCTATGTATAAATGAGAAGGTTTGTTCGTTTTTTTTAACTCTTTCTGCTCTGTGGCACTAAGAGAGCCTCTTTTAGCAAACCCATTATGGGTTCGGCCATATATTATGAGTTATTGTGATTCCTTATAAAGATGCCTATAGTTCCTATTGTGACAAAGAATAACCGCTATAAGTATATAACATTAACTACGAAATGTTTTAAAAAGTATCTAATAATTAATCTCTCATTGTATTATGCATAGGAAAAATTATTTTCACCAACGTGTAATTTTTCGTCTAGAAGAAAAATACCATTTGATTAAATATGTTTCAAAAAATTATTTTCAACTTACATTTTGAAATTTGCTGACATCATTGGCTAGAAGATTTACCATTTGTCCTATATTCGCTTTTTCTAGAGACGAAGGGCTTAACCTAATTGCCTACATATAAAAATTTTATACCACACATAAATATTCTCAGAAAGTTATATTAATCTAATAAAAAATATGTTTCTTGAACAGGAATGTTTTTAAATGCGATCGTTTCAAAAATTTATTTTTCATGAATTTCTAAAAACATGAAGACATTAAACTGCGTTTTTGATTTCGCTTGCGATTTTATAAACGTCTACAATTAGTGCTTAAAAAATGAATCTAAAAAGTACAGTAGAGCGTCGTTTATCCGAAAGTCGGTTATCCGAAAGAATTCCAGTCGGCCTAAAGTATAATTTTTATTTGTTTTTATATTTTTCAATGTATTTATTTCGTTTGTAAAACATAAAGAAATCATTTTTAACGATACAATAGCCACGATTATTATTTTAAAAAGTTTACGTTAGGCTTAACATCGACGAAAATTTAACGCGAAGCGACACGCAATGGAGAAAAATTTCAACAAGGGATAGGTTAATATATTTTTCGTGCATAATCGGTTATCCGAAAAATAAGTTATCCGAACAACCCCAGTCCCCAATTGATTCGGATAAACGACGCTCTACTGTAATAGTTCATCTAATCTAATAGTAGACTAGAATGTAATAAGTGTTGCTTTTTCACACCAAGGTAATTAATCTGGACATTATGGAAGTGCTTTACGTGAAAAAACTGCATTTTAATTATGTGCTATTTTATAGATAAATGCAATGAATAATTACACACTAAAAATAAGTGGATAGCTGGAAAGTGAAATAATATTTTTATGTAATGTTTATTTAAGTATAATTAATAAGCCATCAATGAAGGCTATTATTCGCGTTTCTTACTTAGGCCTGTTATTAAAGTTGTTCGTTAAAATACCTCATCACATGAAAAATAAATATGTAACAATAATTACAATACATTATATTTGACACTCACTTTTCTATATATAACTGTGCAAAAAGCTATCTTTAATTTCATTCCATATATATCTGTGATATAGTAATTAATATTATATATAATCGAATAAATTGTTGTCATTACGAAAAGTCCCGAAACTGTTACATAAATATTGTATTGATTACATCCCATTCTCATGTCGAAACATTGAACTGTTAATCCTGATAAGTATGCTACACTTGCCATTACCACTGTTTGCTGCAAATATAAATAAATAACAGTTATTTCGTTAGTAATAATATGTGCTTAACGTATCTGAAACTAATTGTCATAGTACCTGGATGAGTGCAAGTAAAAGTATTATTAAGTATTTCCATCCAACAAATCGTAATAATGCTTTCAATATACTTGTATTTTTTTTCTGTAGTTCCTTCTTCCACTCTCTGTAAAAAAATTATAGATTAACCCATCTCCAACCGAAAAGGGAGTCTTATTTCAGGGTCAAAAACAATTAGCGGTTTATCGACATTTGCAGTCGGGATAAAACCTGTTCTATTACTTTCGTAGAACAGAGTGAAGAAACATTACTTATAAATATAGTATTTTCCATTGCGTTTACTTTTTATTATTAAATCAGAAAACAAAAATTAAACACATTAAACTTATACCTGCTATATTGTATCTCAACGTACACCCATCAATATGGGGTTTGTGTTAAATTCCACATGAATTTCTAATGTTTCATGGTGATGGCAGGTAACCTGCATTTTCTTATTGAAAAGCAATAGACTAAGTCTCTCCCCACTGTGAACGTCAATAAATTGATATTTGTTCAATAACTCTGACTCTTCTTGTAAAAAATAGGAAAAGTGACAAAGTAAAAACAGAAAAATTTTTCCAGTATATTAATAATAATAATAATAATGTTTAGTTTTAATTTTTATTACGATTTTCTTAACTTACGTTTCAAATAAATCACCAAGATACTCTGAAGTATGATATTTTGAAGTTTCATATAAATCTTCTTCTTTTAAAAATCGCTTTCTTCCTTTATTTATTATTGGAAAAATCCAACTGAAAAAGAAATAATTCGTTATTATTGTAAATTAAAGTGCTTACGTTAAGAAGTGCGTTCAGAAAGAGTTAAGAATGTTAAATTGTTATACAGCAAATAAACTGTATATGATAAACTATATTCATGTAATTACAAAGGTTAAACTTTGTAAACAAGTAGAGAACAATATTTTTTGAAATTTAGCTAATAATCATAGACAATACGATGACATGAAGGACAAGAAAGTCCTGTACTTTGATAAAAATGATAACATTAAACTACTTTTTATAATATTGTAGGTTTAATAAATAAATGTCGTTTTGCTATTTTGTAAAATGTGATATATAAAATGCATGCATTCTGTGTAGTGAGTAAGTAAAGTTCAAATCGTGCCTTCCTATTTCCCTGTATGTCAAAAAGTACACCTTAGGACTCCTTGAACACAAATTAAGTCTATTTATTTAACACTATTTACAGAGATACACAGCAATACATCTTGATTACTCTAACTACAAGGCCTTAGTCCAGACTACTTTTTTCACTGCACAGTTTTATGATAGGCGCCCCGCTCAAACAGTCGCGTTTCTTTATATCTAAGTTATAGATCCTTGGTCGACTAATCAAGAACTGAGCTGAGTTGTGCTTCCTATTGAGACTGAGGCGGTCCCAATAAGAAGCTGAGCTCAGTTCAGCTCAGGAGTTTTCGAATGGTAAGAAGCTAAGGTAAGTGTAACACCAGCAGGGAAAGTATTAAGTTTTCACTTGTTGAAGCACGTTTTCTGAAAATGGATGGTTGGCATCATTCTAGACAAGTCAAGATACATATGCCAACCACATCGGTTGGCATACCATTCGAAACCTCCTTGACAGAATACTTGGCAAATATTTCGGTAATTGAATTAGTGTTTTTTGAGGAATATAATGTTTATTATTAGTTAGTCCATTGTTGTAGAGCAAGGTTGCCAGATAATAGAAGATAGTTATAGCCAAATCTGTATGACATATTTGCCAAATTATCCAAAAAGTCAAATTATTTATAAGATATTGCTTAATACACAAAAAAACAGAAAATTTTATTGAGATAATGTAAACAAAACATAACGTATGCAATTTACAGGAACATCATTATGTGTGTCTTCTTTGTATATATCTGGTATAATTTGCTGTGAAGTAGACTCAACCGCATTTCTACTGTTGTGGGCATAATGTATGTCTGATTTGAAATTATTTAACATTGTGTTTGTAATTTGCAGATCCTTGCAGCAGAAGGTATTTTCGATAACGTTGCTTTGATTCTTTTAATTGCACGATAAGATTAAATTGCAATGTATTTCTTTGTCTTTCAATGTGTTTTTACTGCAGTGATAAGAGAAAATATTTATTCAACAATTTCCTTGCTTGCTGGACTTTGTGAGGTTCCGGAACGGGGCAAACACAAATTTGTTTTCAAGTTAATTAAAAGCGAATACGCTATTGTCGAGTCGGATCAATGGTGATGTTAGTTATGTAAAGGAGAGGAGAAAAAAACTATAACTGTCAAACAAACGCGACACGAAAACAAATAATGTAACGAGTCAGACGAAATGTTGTTCAGGAAAGGTAGAACTCTGACACAAGTGCTCATAAACCGTCGATCTATGAAAATAAGTTTCGGAAAAGGGGAATGACTTGACGGATAGAAAAACATCGGCAATGATCGTTAAAGCTCTAAGACGACAAAAAACACAAACAACGGACAAAATTACGAGTACAAGGTTTATGGTTCTATCAAAAATCTCTGGACATAGTTGACGAAAAGGTGTCGAATACACGCCTCAAATCGGACCTTTTCGTGATCTGATCAGGACTCGGTTTTCACCTATAAACAAAGGATAGACCAATCGTAAAGCGAGGAATGAGAAGTGGAGCCAATCAAAAATACGGATAGCGGGAGAAAAACTATAAATATCGGTTATTCAAGGTCGAAGACTGTCTTCCTCTGGATTAAACTCAAAGTTGTGATCATTGAATTGTGTTGTGTTGCCATCGACCAGATAGGACGTCGCAGCTCCTTCGTCAATCATCTGCATCCAACGACCCCTTCTCGTCCACCCTGGCTACCATCGATAGACCATTCCGAAGGAACACCAAGATTTGGGAACTGTCTAGTATTCAGGTAAGCATACATGATAAAAAAATGAACTTTTTAAATTTGTAAGACACTTGTCATCATTTCTCTCCTCTGTCACACCCACATGCAAAATTCCCTTACGCGGGATTAATTGATCACCCCCTAAAAGTCGGCAGGCTTACAAGTTACGAGACAATTAATTGCCTATTTTGCCAATTGTTTAAAGTTTGGAGACGGTAAATACCAAGCTACAGCTTGATTGTGTTTTTTGGAATTTTCTTGTTTTCAAACAACATTTTTACTATCCAATCTATTACACTAATTTTCCTATTTTGTTGTTCAATTTTACCGAAATTATTTATGGATAAATACAGCATAAATGAACCGAAAAATTTTTCTTTCATTTTTAACCTAAGCAATTTAATTTTTGAACTAGGCAATTTGTAAACATTAATCGCATTGCATACTGAAATTTAATTACATGGATATTTAAAATAATCTGACTAATACAAATCTTCTACACAATATTAAAAACAAATGCATAAACGCCTGAGATGCGAAATATTATTTATGGCTTTCTGATATGCAACAAAAAAGCAGATTAAGATGCATTGCTAAGATATAAAGCTACCCCAATTTTTGTATTAAAAATATTAATTTGAAATAATAAAATTTTTATCACACTTAAACAAGAAATTAATGACAGCAATAAATGTAGATGTAAAAGAATTAAGTATTTTATTTAAAATTAAAAATAAAAATGAAAGTATAAATTAAAAAAAAAATCAAAAACAATGATGTTGCTAAAATATAAGGCCAATGCCATTTAATAGTGAAAGAAACACTATATTTTAACACAATAATCTTATAAAATCTATCTTTCATAGAGTTATCAAGATGTTGCAGCGCATTTAAATTAACTTTTTTTATACTATTTTAATTACAGCTTCGAGATTTTCAAAACTGTAGTATTATTATCCTCCTGCATGCATATTTCTAGTTGTTAAATTGCATACATTTTCTATAAGATCCAAATCATAGAAACTGGGAGGCCAATCCATGACCTTGATACCATTATTCAGCAATCAGTGATAAGTAAAGTTTGCATTATGAGTTGGTTCATTATCTTGTTGCAATTCCCAGAACAATCACAGTTTTCTCCAAATGACAGAAGATGTACATCCTTAAAGGTTTGATACCCAACTGCCTTCCTATTTACCTTTATGAACCTTAAATTGATTTTTTCGAACCAGACAAACCTGTCCAGATCGTAACTGATCTTTTTTCTTTCTGACACTTAACAAAGAAAAACTCTTCTCTGCTAAGATTGTGCCAATTAAATTGCCAATCATCAGAACCATCCAAGTTCAACATTTCTTATCAGTTCAAAAAACTTCACATAATTTTGAAGTTTATGACATTTTTTGGGTCCACATTAGTTTTTTTTGTTGGGATGGTGTTTTAGATATTATGCTGTTTATCTATTTTTACACACTACTGTAGATGTTTTGTTGATTCTACAATCTGGAAAAGTGTGGATTTGAGAATATTGACATCGGTCCATTGTGATAATTTACTTAATGATTGTTCCTCCTGTTGATATTTCTTGGATTATTGCTGATTTTTGTTTTTCTATCAACTTGGACGGCCATCCTATTTGTTTTTCCCCATGTTGCACTCTAAGTTTAATATAATTTGACACAAAACAAGATCTGTTTATCTGCTTTGCAATAACTCTAGCAGAAGTTTCTGTCTGGTGTAGTGCCCTGATTTGGCCATACTGTTGGCCAAACATTAGTTGTTGTGATATCTCTATCCATTGTAATTTTTACAATGGATAGAGATATCACAATAACTAATAGGGATATAAATTTAATTATCCCTTTATTTATCAATCCAAAAAGTTAAGGTGGCCTTATATTTTATGCAACCTACACCATCACATATAAAAGGAAACCAAATAAATGTGTACTTTGGAGATAAAAATTATGATTTTTCTAAAGATCTTTATAAATATTATATCAACTGTGTGAGGTCAACAATTCCGTTTGTATAAATGGTTTATACAATCAGAAGAAAAGGAAAGCTACTTTTATCTGCAATGAAACTTCAGAAGGCAGTAAAATTGACTTCGTTATAGTATCACAAGGAATATAAGTATAGACGATCCCTCTATCTAATAATCTAGTTCAGTGTTTTTTAACCTGTGGGTCGCGACCCCCAGGGGGGTCGCCAGGCGTTACACAAAGGGTCGCGGGCATAAGAAAAATACAAGTGTTTGTAGGTTTTACACTACATTAAAAAAATACTGCGCATTTGATTTTTTGATCGATACTCAGGTCTCAATCATCCTGAAGATACTGATCCTAAAAAAAATCAACGGCTCAAGAACTCAAGACAAATTAAGTATGTAGCTTCCCCCAAAAAGGGAAGCTGCATACTTAATTTGTCTTGAGTTCTTGTGTTAAGTCAGAAAAAATATTAAATACAAAGGTTTTAATATCACTGATATAGTTTTAATATGGCCCTGGGGGGTCGCCAGAATTTTTTAACTTGTAAAGGGGTAGGAAAAGTCGGAGTCGGATTCGGAGTTGGAGTCGGTAGATTTTTACGCGACTCCACAGCCCT
>NW_019385025.1:0-11830 GCF_000671375.1 Centruroides sculpturatus | reverse complement strand
GGAGACGTCGGCGGAAGCCCCGGGAAGAGTTGTCTTTTCTTTGTAAGGACTCGGCTCCCTGGAATCGGCTCGCCCGGAGATAGGGATGCTGTATCCGTAAAGCACCGCGGCTCTTGCGGTGTCCGGTGCGCTTCCGTCGGCCCTTGAAAATCCGAGGGAGAAAGTGTGATTTTTGTGCCAGACCGTACCCATATCCGCAGCAGGTCTCCAAGGTGAACAGCCTCTAGTCGATGGAACAATGTAGGTAAGGGAAGTCGGCAAGACGGATCCGTAACTTCGGGACAAGGATTGGCTCTGAGGACTGGGCCTGTCGGGCTGGAGTCCGAAGCGGGTGCGGCACTGAACCGGGACTGGGCGAGACTGTCTCCCTTCGGGGCGTTCGGTCGAGCCCGGACCAGCGTCGGGGCCTTCCCGTGGAATGCCCCAGCTACGCGGCGCGTCTGTCGTGACGACGGATGCGACCGTTTTGGCAGGCAACTAACAGCCAACTCAGAACTGGCACGGACCGGGGGAACCCGACTTTCTAATTAAAACAAAGCATTGCGATGGCCGAAGGCCGGTGTTGACGCAATGTGATTTCTGCCCAGTGCACAAAATAAAATAAAAATTGTTTTCTGTTAATCTTTGTAATATTATCTGTAAAACCAGCATAATAAGTCCTGATAATAGAAGATACAAATTTATAGTCGAAAATTTACATACCAAATACATGTGTACTTTGGAGATAAAATTTATGATTTTCCTAAAGATCTTTATTAATATTATATCAATTTTGTGAGGTAAACAATTCCGTTTGTTTAAATGGTTTATACAATCAGAAGAAAAGGAAGGCTGATTTTATCTGCAATGAAACTTCAGAAGGTAGTACAATTGATTTCGTTATAGTGTCACAAGAAATATATTCTTATATTTCACGTGGTTTATGTATTTTATCAGAGATAGTTTATGATCATTCATTTGTCTTTTTTTATCAATGACCTGTTGGTTATATATACAGATTCTGTTATACTGTTATCTCGTTTACTGTTATATTGTATGGTGTTTTATCAGATAAGTATTAGACGATCCCTCTATTCAATAATCTAGTTAAATGAATAGTAAAACCGGCATTGTTTCTGAATTAACTTTACTATATTAAATATGCACCATGCAAAAGGCATTAAAAAATGCATTTTATGAAGTGGGTGTTGTATAATACAAAAAACTGTGAAAACTGTTTAAGAAACAGGATTAATATTATGTTCTATAAGATAACTACTTAAAAGTGTATAACCTGTTATATCATGCAGATAAACAGTCTTTCTTTTAGAACTTATATTGTTGACAAGCAATAATTCTAAAGTATTTTCAAAATAATTAATGGATTTTACGTAAAAAGTCTTCATGTTATATCAATAGTTCAAGTATTCACGTAAAAAAGTTTTATGCTAAAATTTGTATAGGTTATTTTTTATTTATGGTATGCAACAGGTATTGCTGTGATATTTTAACTGGTATAAAGAAGTACAGAATTTATTAAAGACTATTGCTGATATGAAGTGTTTAAAAAAGTTTNTCGGCAGGCAACTAACAGCCGACTCAGAACTGGCACGGACCGGGGGAATCCGACTGTCTAATTAAAACAAAGCATTGCGATGGCCGAAGGCCGGTGTTGACGCAATGTGATTTCTGCCCAGTGCACAAAATAAAATAAAAATTGTTTTCTGTTAATCTTTGTAATATTATCTGTAAAACCAGCATAATAAGTCCTGATAATAGAAGATACAAATTTATAGTCGAAAATTTACATACCAAATACATGTGTACTTTGGAGATAAAATTTATGATTTTCCTAAAGATCTTTATTAATATTATATCAATTTTGTGAGGTAAACAATTCCGTTTGTTTAAATGGTTTATACAATCAGAAGAAAAGGAAGGCTGATTTTATCTGCAATGAAACTTCAGAAGGTAGTACAATTGATTTCGTTATAGTGTCACAAGAAATATATTCTTATATTTCACGTGGTTTATGTATTTTATCAGAGATAGTTTATGATCATTCATTTGTCTTTTTTTATCAATGACCTGTTGGTTATATATACAGATTCTGTTATACTGTTATCTCGTTTACTGTTATATTGTATGGTGTTTTATCAGATAAGTATTAGACGATCCCTCTATTCAATAATCTAGTTAAATGAATAGTAAAACCGGCATTGTTTCTGAATTAACTTTACTATATTAAATATGCACCATGCAAAAGGCATTAAAAAATGCATTTTATGAAGTGGGTGTTGTATAATACAAAAAACTGTGAAAACTGTTTAAGAAACAGGATTAATATTATGTTCTATAAGATAACTACTTAAAAGTGTATAAGCTGTTATATTATGCAGATAAACATTCTTTCTTTTGGAACTTATATTGTTGACAAGCAATAATTCTAAAGTATTTTCAAAATAATTAATGGATTTTACGTAAAAAGTCTTCATGTTATATCAATAGTTCAAGTATTCACGTAAAAAAGTTTTATGCTAAAATTTGTATAGGTTACTTTTTATTTATGGTATGCAACAGCTAATGCTATGATATTTTAACTGGTATAAAGAAGTACAGAATTTATTAAAGACTATTGCTGATATGAAGTGTTTAAAAAAGTTTACACGTAAGTAGTTTAATTTGAATGGTTATATGTAAGACAGTATTTTTAATTATATGTAGCAACTAGACAGTGTCATTTAAATTTGGAATGCATTTTGTATTTACAAATAATTTTCAAAAATGTGTTTAATTATTATAATATTATACTTATAAATGTTACTTATAAATGTTTAATAGCGCAGCATCTATACTTTTTGTTAAAAAGCTACAAAAATAAAAATCTATCGGCATGCTTAATTAATTCGGTGAGTATTAAATTACTGATATTCTAATTATCCACCTAATCTATATTAAAAATTTGTATAATAATTATCTAAGTTAAACACTTGGTATAGATATCAGGCTTATCAAACTGCAATACAGACAAGTACACGAGATTAAATAGAGAAATTAACAGTTTATTTCTGTCCTCAATGCAGCCAACTCAACCACAACTATAAGGATATCTGCAGAAGACAAAGTGCTTGGAACTATGTATAAAAAATATGTTAAAAATAACTATTAATATAAATATATCTATCGTACGAAATCCTTTATTAAAATAATAGTTTCACAATATCCTGCATGCAGAAAAATTTGCTGTGTTATTTCCCAATTTCTCACAATAAAAATTAAATAAAGTAATATAATATTTATTTTATATATATAAAAGTATTAATATACTGTATAAGAAAATGTAAATGTTTTAAAAAACGAAATTATTTTAAGAAGAAAACTAAAGTTAAAAAGTAGTTAGCAAATGTTTACATCATAAAATAATTTATTATAAGTGTAAATAATATAACATACCAAAAAAATAAACGAGAGAAAACTCCAACTGTATCGACTGGGTTACTTCTCTGCTCTTCCATTTTATATTAGTAGATCACATCTGAGATGTTATATAAACTGCATCTACAGTATTAGTCATAACATTTATACATCTATCAGATAGCATAATTTATGAAATTATAAAGTGTAAAGTTTAACCTGTTATTAAAAGTTATCACTTCGCATAGTTACGATAAATATTATAATTATAATTTAAATTAACAAAAATATTATGTAAAAAATATAATAAAATCTTAACATATTACACGTAAAAGGAGTAATTGTCTGCAGAATGTTAAACATATTATAATTAATTATTTCTTATTGTAAAAAACGCAGAAACCAACTATTTCCATTCGAAAGCATTTTTCATTATTGGGTATATGCAAGTATTCAAATGTATTTATTATAATTGTAAAGTATATTTAAATAAACCAAAAAAAATGTTTATTATAAATGACTTTATAATTACTAAGTTGCATAAGTAAGTGAAAGTGTAGTTGAAAAAGTGTTGTTTATATAAAATTCACTCAGTGATTTTTTCATCAGATAAGATTTGATTATTGTAAACTCATCTCTATGATATAAATCACATTCAAAACACTCTATATAGCTATATTATTGCGTGTTCAAAGGGTGCATGTAAGATAAGGGTGCTGAATAGTGACTGTTATCAATTATCAGCACCTTTATCTTACACGCACCCTTTGAACACACATACGAAATGGTTCTGAATTTAACATTTGGAGAAATATTTGTTTACAAATATTTACTGTCTTTCAGAGTGTAGTGATAATTGGAACCATCTTCTAAATGAATAATTCATGTTGAGAATGGTGCATAATAAGAAAGATTCTCTGTATAAGTCTACTTTAAAAACAATATTTGTTAAACTTTTATTAACGATGTAAAGTTTTTTTTTAAAGTAATATCTTATTTATTAAAGAATTTTGAAAAAAAAATTGCGTTTTCACTTCAATTATTAAATAAAAATATTCGCATTTTTCACTTATTAAATCCTGTTTTTTCAATTACATTTTAATCTTAACAAAAAAAAATAAATATTTTGTATAATTATATAATTATTATAATATTATATCGTTACTTATAAATGTTTAATAGCGCAGCATCTATACTTTTTGTTAAAAAGCTACAAAAATAAAAATCTATCGGCATGCTTAATTAATTCGGTGAGTATTAAATTACTGATATTCTAATTATCCACCTAATCTATATTAAAAATTTGTATAATAATTATCTAAGTTAAACACTTGGTATAGATATCAGGCTTATCAAACTGCAATACAGACAAGTACACGAGATTAAATAGAGAAATTAACAGTTTATTTCTGTCCTCAATGCAGCCAACTCAACCACAACTATACGGATATCTGCAGAAGACAAAGTGCTTGGAACTATGTATAAAAAATATGTTAAAAATAACTATTAATATAAATATATCTATTAGTTTTTTTTGTTGGGGTGGTGTTTTAGATATTATGCTGTTTATCTATTTTTACACACTACTGTAGATGTTTTGTTGATTCTACAATCTGGAAAAGTGTGGATTTGAGAATATTGACATCGGTCCATTGTGATAATTTACCTAATGATNAAAAATAAATATTTTGTATAATTATATTTACAATTTTAAGTATTTAATGTATATATATAAAATAAAATAATAAAATAAAATTTATGACGTTTGCCGATATGACTTTGTAAAAGCCACGTTTGAATGCATTCGAGTTAGAAAATGTTCATTGTTGAGAAACGTCGTAAATTCTATTTTAAGATGTAAAAAGTGGAAATGAACAATTGTTAATTTAAGTAAAAATGAAGTGTTTGTCAAAAACATAAATAAAGCAAACAAGACAAAATAGTTTTAAAATATACAACATAAATGATGTGAAGGTGTATAACTGAAATAAAATCAACCTTAAATTATGTAGAAAGTTATAAAAGACATACATGACAACTCTACCGTTAAGAAATTTATTTATCTTTCAAAATACATAAAATACTGTTATGAATTTAAATTATGTTATATAACTTATTGCAAAAATAAGAAATATTTTCAAATATATAATGAGCAATTATATATTGTAATATCATCTCAATGTCAGCTTCAAATTTTATTTCATATTTTTATTTTAATAAATGCGATATTTTATATCTAAAATGGACTTGTTGTTGATTTATCATCACAAACAAAAACAACTAATCACCTGGTTTGTGTAGCAGTTATGCTGGCTCTGCACTTCGATCAATTTTGATGCAATTCAATCCCCTTTGTCACTGCATGTCAGGCTTTTCTGGTGAGTTCATTTGGCCTTTCATTTTTAATTTCTATGCGAACGTCTTCCTATTTTATTGTAGCTTAGTACAGTAAAAGTAAAAATGGATAACTTATACAAAGAGCCGAAGAACAATAATGAGTAGCTGAGACATACCAGTGTTACCACCAAAGTGGAGATTGCTTAACGCGCCTTTCAGCAGCTTAACTAAACTACAAAAATAGATAAAATTGGGGTTTCTATACTTGAAGTTTATTGTTGTTCCGGTTGTAAGGGTCATGATAAAATCGAAATTTTTATTAATCTTTAAACGAGATTATTCGGTTTTTTCGTACGTATTGACGTTAACATTAAGGTACGATTATATGCAAGGAAAGATCCTCAGATCTCACAAAACCGGCCAAACTTTTAATATTAAATTTCACAACAATAATACTCTGTAATAACAAATTATCAGAGTTTTATTGTTGCGAGCGGTCGTTTATTGTTATTGCGAATGGTTAGAGTTTTAGTTGGTGCAATCAAAATTTTCTCGTTTCAAGTGTTTTTCTCAGTTTTGTTTCGTTTACACAATTCTATCGGTAAGTATAGACTACGATGTTTCTAATTTTACGTATTTTTGAACATTGTTAAGCAGAATATAACAATTAGTGCTAACGATTTCCCGACGAATATCTGTTTCCTTAACAATTGACAGAGATGAAGAACGGGGTCTTTTCACATATTTTCACTCTTCGTTAAGCCCAAATCCAATGGAATTGTTAATTAAAGCAAAATCTAAAATAATAAATACATTACATTGGTATTACCCCGCTATAGTTTATACACACATCATATTCCATATGAAATTTGCAACGTTATAGTTTGAACTTTAATTAAACAGAATAATTCCCGATTATTTTTCTGTATTTTCACAAATGTTTTGTGTTATGGCAATGGACAGCACGGTATAACTTGTAGAAACTGATTACACTAATTATATATCGAACATTAAAAATCGTTAGCAAGTTAAAATTACTATATTTAACAGAGATTTTATTATAATATTGATTTTTGACTTTTTGTTATAATTAAGACGATATTTTTGAATTTACTAATTGTACCTGTATATTCGTTCAGTAAATGGTAGTCTGTTTAATCTGAAAATATTTCTCTTGGTAGACTATCTTACAGCAAGTCAGGTCAAAAAACTCTTTTATTGTATTTTCAATTCATGTGAATTTCGAACTGGTTCATTTTCCAGTTCTTCTTCAATGCTCCAGAATTACAATTACAGAATTATTAGAGAGGTTGCGGCCGAAGTTTCCATCGCGAAAATGTTGGCCGCAACCTCTCTATTCAGTGCTCAAGAATTACAATTACGGAATTATAATTACAGATATTGAGTTGACAAAAATACAAATTAAAAATTAAAATGAGTAGAGATGTCAAATTACACAACGGAAACATTATTATCAATACCTTTAATAACTTTACACACTTCTTTTTCCCGAGTTACATTCATATGGTACTTGTATTTATCCTTCTTGGCATAAACCGTAATATGAATTGAAAATTAAACCAGTTTGAAGTGCATATGAATTGAAAATACAATAAAAAAGTTTCTTGACCTGACTTGCTGTAAGATAGTCTACCGAAAGAAATATTTTCGAATTAAAGAGATTACCATTCACTGATATTTTTTAAATTATTTTTTCATTAGAAATCTTACAATTTACATGAAATTAAATTAAGAAAACGAATGTTGTTTTAACGAATACCAGTTGCATTTTCATAATAGTCGTTTCTTTCTTCTGCAGAATGGATAATTAATGTAGAAGTGCACCACTTATTTAATTTCAAGGAATTAAATAATGATGAGACGGAGGAAGGCTCCTTGTTGTCTTTTGCTTTGTTTCCAGTGATTCGGGTGCTTCCAAAAGATGTCAAGAAAAGTGGAGAGTGTGTCAAATGGGTGGTTGTCATTACTCCCAAGGATAGCGCCTCGACTGTGGTTGTCTACCTGGGACTGCAATACCTGGAGTTGTAAAAAGGATGGTGGAGTGTCGAGGGAGTCCAAAGTGATTGTGGAAACATCTGTCAAGCAGAAGAAACTTTGGTGGAAAAGGCTCTTCTTCTGTTGCCTTAAATGAATTTTTTCTCTTCCAAGGTCACTTCCACCCATGTTCACTTTTCACCGGATATGAGTTTGCCGCTCGAATACGATTTTGTCACCCGAAAATGATGTTTTACCCGGCTACGACTTAATTTAGTAAACTTGACATTTCATCCAGGATTGGAGGTTTTTTTCGTTTTGAATTGACGGTCAGACATTTCCGCACTGGTTGTTCAACTTCGATTAGATTAAAGACCATAGAATACTGACAGTCTGATGATCTGCAAAGTGACAACCAAAACATAAAGCAGTGTTTTTACCAGTTTAAAGAGTCTGTTAAGTGATTGTGATTTTTTACTTTGATATCATCCTTACATCCCTACTTACATATATGACACTGATGTTCGTAATTATTAGGAATACTATCTATATTTATTTCTATGTAACTATTTATTTTAGCTAATAAAATATTTCGATTAAAATCGAATAGATCGATTTCTCAGCCAGCAACAGTGGGTAATGGTGACATTGACACACCACAGACCTGCTGCTGGAGCGATTGCACCCCAAAAGGAGGAAAAAGATTCCACCTACTATCACAATGTAGGAGAAGGACCTAGCTCTTCGCTAGAAACTAGTGATAGTAGTGATAGGTCTTCATCTGAGGATGGGGATGAGGAGGAGAGTTTTACTTCATCCGAGGATGATACTTCCTCAGAAGAACCTCCTCCTTCAAAAAGATGGAGCTGGAGACTGTCGTAAAACAGGTGTGTATTAAATAAAACTTCTTTATACTTTTGATTATTGAAAACATTTTCGTTTTTTAACGAAACTAAAAAGTACATAATTATGTTGGATATAATCAGCATTATATCTAAACTTAACTCATATATAAAAATAATAACAGCCTGGTATTCACAACAAATCAGATGATTATGGTTGTACAAAATCAATCGTATTTTGAAATTTCTGAATTAATAGTGCTAACTCATGATTTAAAAAATATATATATTTAAAAACATGATAAAATAGCCTAATCTCCACCCATAACATGTCCTATCAAGCTGAATGAGGAAAATCCAATTACCTATTCTCGCAGATCAAGGTGAATGCTTAAGTTGTTTATTAAGGAAAATCCTGTACCAGTACTTTCCTCTAAGTTTAGAATAAATAACGCTTGAGTTTCAGGGATAAAATTTATACATTTCATGCAATTCTGATTAATATAATTTTCTATTAATTTTATATAAAAACATAGGCAGAAATAACCACAGTTTAAGAAAAACAAAGTTCGATCAATAATAATATTCCAGCAATATTTTTTTGAATTTCGTTTTATAAATCTGACGATACTAGTTATCCTGAGATTTAATCCATAACTGTTATAATAAATGTGAGAATTTTTATCTTTTGTAAAAAATACTGATATACCTAATGACTTCCCAGCTTATTTTTTTCATCTAAATTAATTATATATGATTGTTTATCACCAATTCGAAATGGTAGATTGTACAATGCAAACACTTCTCCGAAATTTCTTTTTATTTTCGAAGTGCTTGCTGCAAATCTCCACAACATTACATTCTGGAGATTAGCAGCGAGCGATCTGAAAATAGAATCAATGAATACAATTCATGAATGATCAATTTCTAAGGTATTATGATATTTTAGCAAACAAATAACGTTTATGGTTTTTGGTATTGCTTTGAAAACTTTAATTCAATAGAGAGATTTCCTTGGTTTATACTAAAATGAAACTTGGATCCTGATTTATCCAGTGTGAGATCAAAACAATATAAACTTTAACCATCTTTGTACTCGTTGTACAATATATTTGTAGATTTGTGATGATGAATACATCAAGTATCTTTGAATAACGAGATAAAATTTCTTGCATAAATTTTATTGCTATAATCCAGAGTATAGGGTTTAGAAGGAATCATTTGATTGTCTTTTGATAAACATATATAATTTAAATTATAATTTTTAAAATTAAAACGATTATGCTTCACATTTCCATTAAATGCAGAATTAGAAACTAATCCGAGAGTTTTTCTATAAGGTAGTTGGCCGATAACAACGTTTGATATACTTGTAGACTGAATTCCACTAGTAAACGTAAACACTTTAACGTCTGTGTACGGAACGGTATTTTTATTATACCAGTTTGTAAAGCTTTCTCAACTCGTATCTGAATTGAGGAACAAACATCTACTTTATTAATTTTCACCGATGTGTTTTTAATAATAATTTTGTAGTTCTCGTTATTTGCCATTAGCACAAAACTTTTTTTAGATCTTTCTAATTTAATACTTAGTTCTACATTGTTCGTTAAAAGCTTAGGCTGATTCGCTAAATCGATATGAAGATGCCTGATTAAATCTATTATTCTACTTTCTTTAATGATGCTAAATCTTTCAACTAATGCATAGTTAGTACTACAGTAAAGCGTCGATTTTCCGAATCAATTGGGGACTGGGGTTGTCCGGATAACTAATATTTCAGATAACTGATTTACGTACAAAAAAATACTTTAACATATCCGATGTCGAAATTTTTCTCCCTTGCGTGTCACTTCACGTTGAATTTTTTCGTGGATGTTAAATCTAACAAAGACTATTGCATCGTTAAAAATTATTTTTTTAATTTTGTACAAACAACATAAATATATTGAAAAATATAAAAATAATAAAAAATTATACTTCAGATGTTAATTTAGTATCAAAAACGTAAAATATTTGAGTAGCCCAAGACATAGCCAAAGATTAAAGCGCCACAGCACTGGTGAAAATTTAAATTTGCCAGTTCATCAGAAAGAATTCCAGTTGGAAAATTTAAATTTGCCGACTGAAATTCTTTTGGATGATTGCTGTTTCGGATGATTGACTTTCGGAAAATCGACGCTCTACTGTATTTTCATCTGATGGATTTATTGAATCCCTATTTCTAGCAGTATCTTTAAAAATAACGTGCTTGTTAAAAAAGATTTTGCACTTTTTTGAATTAAATAGCAAAGCATTTAATATACTATGGTAAGGGTAGCTAACCTGCAACATTACCTGCTTATTATTTACAAAAACAGTACATTGAGAAAACAAACTATTTAAAAAATAATTAACAGGAGTAACTTTCTCTTCCAAGCCGGGGTTCGATCAGTCTTTATGATTTTCGCTTGAACACACAGATAAATCGAATGTAGATCCATATAATGTTTGCTCGATTCTAATATAAGAAACTAAATAGGTGCTCTACCATATTCGAAATCATTGCTAAGGGATGAGCGATAACTTCACAAGTATTGTTGATTGCTAGTTAAGTCAAAACAGTATTAAATAAGTCTAATTCGGATTTGGTGCAGACACACATATTGACATCCATTGTTTTTAATTACAAAAAATATCATTAAATTTTTTCTTTTTCTTCTTTTGTGCCTGAATTAATCTTTTTGGTTGATTTTTTATGCCCGATCCTATTTGCACTTTTTAAAGTATGTCCTTAATTTCGGATTCCACATCTTTATAACGAGATTTTGTAGATTCTTTAACCTTAACGCTCACTCACGAGATAACTCGTCAAGGTTATATAGCATTACGTAAAATTCAGTAGTTAAGGCCACTTTTGACAAAATTTTTTTTTCAGTTTTTGGAATGATTTTTAGGTCCCCAAATTTTTTTAAAATTTTTTGTTCGCGCGAAAAAATTTTATCGCGATTTTAATGAGCCTTTGATAAAGCTCGATTAAGGCTTAATTGTTTTTTAATTTACAATAATAACGAATTATTTCTTTTTTCAGTTGGATTTTTCCAATAATAAATAAAGGAAGAAATCGATTTTTAAAAGAAGAAGATTTATATGAAACTTCAAAATATCATACTTCAGAGTATCTTGGTGATTTATTTGAAACGTAAGTTAAGAAAATCGCAATAAAAATTATAACTAAACATTTTTCTACTGTATAACAATTTAACATTCTTAACTCTTTCTGA
>NW_019385024.1:308399-352425 GCF_000671375.1 Centruroides sculpturatus | reverse complement strand
ATGAAAATTTTTCGAGCGTTTAACTAGAATTGATTGATTTATAATTAATGAATCAAACTGTGAAGGATTGAAGTTGTGTATTGATAAGTCTTATGTAAATTTCTCAAGAGAAAAATGACGAAAACTCTTTAAGATAAAGAAAAAATGTTAATGACTTTTGCTTTCTTTTATTCGGTTGAGAACAGTTTTAATTTTTAATAATGTGCTTTAAATAACGTATGAATTTGTTAATAATGTATTAAAAATAAACTTTATCAATTATAACTACTCATTTAATATGTATATAAACATACACAATAAATTATTATAGTGTATTATGCAATAACTTATATATCTTTTATGTCTTTGTCTTTTTTTCCTCACTTCTTCTCCCCTCTCTCTTCTTCTGCTCTCACTCACTCCTCTCTTCTCTCTTTCTTTCCTTTTTGCTCTTCTTCTGCTTCCCCCCTCTCTCCTCTTCTCTCTTCTTTTGCTCCCCCTTTCCTTCTCTCTTCCTCTCTCGCTCTTCTTCTGCTCTCCTCTTCTTCTCTACTCTCTCTCTTCTTTTTCCCCTCTCTTCTTTCTCTTTTCTCTTCTCTCTTCCTCCCTTCTCCATGTACAATTCCATTAAGAAAATTATCATTAAACCTCACCACTGTGGCACTTTTGGCGCTTTGGATTTTAATTCGCGTGATTTTTGGTTGTGGAGAAACTTAAAAGGTATGATTTATCGAGGATATGTTGCAAATTTAGAAGCCTCGAAAGACAGCAGGAAGCATCAATTACAGTCGCGCTCATTGTCTTCGGGTTTTGCACCTTTACAATGGCACCATACTGAGCACTATCTTCTGTTACACAGAGACATTACCCTTGTATAAATAAAATGTATGTTGCTTGCAGTGCCAAAAGTGCCACAATGGTGAGTTTTGGTACTATTTTTTTAGGAAAGTGTTTTTCGCGTATCCGTATATTTGATTTCTATCGAGACAGTGTTTATTTAAAACTGCATTCTTTTAAATTTTTATTTAAATAGAAAATAATAAAGTGATATTAGCAATTTATTCAATTCATTATTATTATTTTTTGCTAAACAGATAGAAAGTAAATAAAGGAAACAGCTGAAACTCTTGATTAAAAAGAGAAGAAGGAAATTTTTTTGAGAGATTTCCATTAAAATCAGTTATTATGTCAAAATAACTATTAATTTAATTTTATTTGCTTGTCAAAAAATAAGATTTATTTATAAACAAATAAAAATAAATAAAGAAAGAAAAAAGTCAATAAATTCCTTATAAAAATGAACACAAAAGATACTATAGAATTAATCATTTTAATATATTTTTTTAAAAATTTAAAATAAAATGCTTTTATTGGTCGTATTTTTGGGGTATGGTATGGTGAGAGCTCCACCCTCACCATACTATACAGTGCATTCACACACACACATTATGGTTAAATTTTACATTTTATTATGTTTATCAGTTTTGGAGTGAAGAGTATGGAGGGGTGGGCTACCACCTAAAACATCTTTAAAATGCATTGTGTATGTTTTCAAAGTTTCAGACTTTTATCTTCATTAGAATTGGATGAAATCTGAGTTACAAGATTTGAGGATATGCAAGTGTAGACTCTGAAAGGACACGATTGATTCTTAGAAACGAGGAAGGATATCTTTTGCCCCATTTTAATTTGGAGTGGGAAATATAATCACAAAATTGAATTAAATTCTCATATAACAATATGGAGCCTTCATCTTACGATAATGCCATAGTTTGGAGATTTCTTTCTGTTATATCCAATCAAAATTTCTAAGAAAGAGTTGGGTAGGACATCTTTCTGAGACCATCAATTTGAATGTTGTTGACTAGGAAAATCAAATTGAGAATTCATGGAATAAATCTCTTTAATAATGGAAAGAGATGAACTTCTCGAGGCAAGAACTTCTTCAATTTTCTCAATAATGCAATGTCATTCAATTATTGAAG
Source organism: Centruroides sculpturatus (assembly GCF_000671375.1). Classification (NCBI taxonomy): domain Eukaryota; kingdom Metazoa; phylum Arthropoda; class Arachnida; order Scorpiones; family Buthidae; genus Centruroides; species Centruroides sculpturatus. The sequence continues at coordinate 350,461 of NW_019385024.1, read as the reverse complement.
AAATTGAAAAGTCTAAATACTTGATTATGCAATGTATAATAATTATTGGTACAGTAAAACTTCGATTTAACGGACTTCGTATGTTATAATATTATTTTATTCATACTCATACATCACAATAACACTTTAAATTCGTTATTAAGCTGTAATTTTCCAATTACAGACTTATGTATTCCCAATAACGTCCCTCTGTTCGTTTGTTCGTCCGTCCTTCCTTAATTACGAGAACGGAGTTAGATCGATGTAAACCGAAACCAGATATGGAAAGATTAGCGACTGGAGGCCCGATTACCTTATTTTGGCGTGGATTCAGGGATTTGAAGGAAGACATTTTGGCACTCGACTGTCAGACCAACCGTTATCCAGGCACGTAATTAATTCCAATTCAATATCAAGTTTCTCAGATGCTGGACAAGAAAATCTGATGAATTCTCCAAACTTGTAAACATCTTGAATATCTTCTATGATGAGGGAAGAATTATCTGGTTTACGAACAGGAGGACATCCCTTCACGCCTTAAAACAACAATAAAATTTTATTAATTAGAAAATAAAATCAGTTTATTTAATATATATAGTATTTTATGACGTATAAGATGCACTTTTCCACCGAAAAATACTGTCTGAAAATGGGGTGAGTCTTATACGCCAGTTAATTGTTTGTTCGTATACGGCAAGCGACCCGAAGGGGTTTTGCCGAGTGGGTGCCTCCTGGGAGAACTTTCTTCGGAAAACTGGTCCTATTTAAGTGCTGCAAACGCGAAGAAAATGCGGAAAACTCCATGTGGCCAACACGTTAGATAGCGCGTATTATTTTCATAATATGCAATGTCATGTTGAAAATTTTATCTCACAATATTTATCGGGCTCACCAGTCACCGGTGAACAGTGGTACAGTAGTTGGTGTAAGTTTGCACCTCACTAAAGTGGAGTTTTTTGGGTTTCTTTACGTTTGTAACACCTAAATAGAGACACATTTCCCGTAGAAAGTCCTTCCGAGAGGCACCCCCGTCGGCGGATCGCCCAGGTGTCGCGTTACCTCGCACAGTACAAACAAACTCACAATATTTATTCTATAATTTTTAGTATACTTACATTTAAATATTCCGATTTTCCACGTTTCGTGCGAACAAATTGCATAATTCTGACCTACCAATACAAAATTTTCAATGGAACACGAGAGCGTGACGTTCTCACCATCCAATATGTCATCGTTTATATATCTTCCTGAAGTAATTTTATAGGGTGATAAACGTTCTTCCAAATCGTAAATATTGCATTTTGGAATGGCTGTAATAAATAATTTTATAAAATTAAAGGACGAACGAACGAACAGACGAACAGACGGACGTTAGTAGAAATCTATTAGTTCTGGAATTTGAAAATTGCAGCCCAATAATTTTTAAATTAAAACTTTCTAGTTATTTAAACTCATTTTAAATAAGAACGTATGCACAGGAGAAGAGAAAATTGTTATACCCCCAAGGAAATAGAGCCTCTATACACCGGAAACCTGCCAAACCGTACGAGTCCGGTTTATACGGGTTTACATTAAATTGTAAATAAAATGCAGCCAGATTGGATATTAAAAGGTCGAGTGAGAACTATTCATAATTACAGGGGTTAGAGCAGAGATTGAAGTGAGTGGAAGATATTACACTTTGGTGTAGTAACTTTCATATTACAGATTTTCAAAGTTTTGTCATTCATCATTTTGATAGATTTCGCGTCGAATGTCACTTCTGTTCGAGTTGCCATTTGTCCTTTATGAGCGACTTTTCAAAAACTTTTACTCTTTCATCATCAAACCATTTAAATGTAATTCATTTAATTATATAACTTGAATATCAATTATATATTAAATATTACATAAAATCTCTAACCCGTAATCGAGAGCTCGCGTAGGATCCACAGTTAAAGCTTGCCCTTTTAGCCTCTGTTTCTTGAACAAATGAAACACGTAGAATATTTTTTTTTATTAATTGTTATTTTTTATATACAAGTCACACGATATATTAAGCAATTATGTTTTTTATATTACAATTTTTTTATTGTTTTTTTTTCTTAACATTCTTTTCTACGAATATTCGAACTGGTGCCTTAATTAATATTGAGCTTAATAACTCTTGTGTCTTTTGTCGAAAATTTCTGAAATTTTGCGGGGAGTTTTGTTTATCGGGGGTTGCGGGCTATTAAATTTTCATGGTTAAAGGTCAAAGGGTGGGTCATTTATTTTGTCGGGAAAGTTACGCAACTTGTTGCTGGATTTTTTTTTCTATTTATCATTTTGATTTATTAAAGTTAAAATATAGAAATATACCTTCACACTCGGGTGTTTCGCTAGACCATTTCTTAGTTTCGAGGCAACGCAGTGTAGAATTACCAACAAGTTTATACCCTGGCCAGCATTTATAATAAAGTCGGATTTCGTTTTCATAAACATCTCCAATTGTGCTTCCGTGCCTGATTCTTCCTGGTTTGCTGCACTGATCTAGTAAGAAAGAAGTTATTCATTGAATAATAAGTTGAACAATTCCTTTCAACAATATAAAATAGTATATTAGGACGTCTCTTATTTGGTTAATATTTTTGTGCTTTTTTTTTAATCTCACTCCTCATTCTTTTTCTTTGTTTTTAGAGTGAATTTCACTGTGTCAAAAATAGGGAATGTTAAATATATTATTAATCCGTGCCGACTTAACGATATATCTTTAATTTTGACTACGATTAAATGTATTTAAAACACTAACTTGAATTTATTGAGAATTCTTTCGACGGATGCCAATGGTGAAGTAGACTTATCGACCGGTCTAAGCTGTCCTTATGGGTCTTCACGAACCCAAAAATGCGATGGGATGAATGGAGTTAGAGCTGTGGTTCCACGAATACCCATCATAGCATCCAAAGGAATTTGCTGAGACGTGTGCTCTTAGCTTGCAATTTCTCCAAATGTCCATGGACAGCATCGTGCATTCATGAAATTGCAAGCTAAGATCACACGTTTCACCAAAACTCCTTTGGCTGCTGTGCTGAATATTCGCAGAACCATGGTTTCCCCGGGTTCGGAGAAAAATCCCCATCTTCTCCCTCAATACGGCGATGGTTAAGTTGAAAAAGATGTCTCTCCCTGTCTCTTTGTACAATTCTCAATTAAGTCGGCACAGGTTTATCAATTTTTATTAAATTAATTTTAGTAAAAGAAACATTAAGGAAGCGAGACTCAGAAATATATAAACATTAAAAAAAGTATATCCTTATATTAATATAATATAATAAAACTAATTTAATTAAAAAGATTTAATGATTTGAAATAAATTTTACATTTAAATATTCATAATTCAAAATACACACGCTTCGATTTAACAAAACCCAATTTAACGGACGATTTAATTTCTACTATAAAGCTGTTATGTATAGAGGAATTATGTATAGAGGATGTATATTTCGTATGGAAATTGGTCAAAAAATGCCCCCTAAAATTTTTACATTTTTCGTCTCGGGGCACTTTGAAACGTCGAAAAATGCAACAAAATTTGCATATTTCCCCCTGTATGTATGGATTTTTGTGTATTTGTGTGTGGGGGGCTCAATTTTGTTCACCAAATTTAAAGCTTAATAACTCCCGTGCTTTTTGTCGAAAATTTCTGATATTTTGCATTGAGGTTTGTGTATTGTTTTGCCGGGAAAGTTACGCAACTCGTTGCTGAATTTTTTGATTGATTCTATTAAATTTTGGTGGTTAAAAGTCGGGAAGTTGAGGGGATAAAGGGAGGTTACCTGTCATATCTCGAATGGGGTCGCCCTTAATGAAGATTTTACTCGTTACTAACATTTACATTTTTATATAAAACTCATACCTACCTTCAAAATCAAAATTTTGCCATTTTATAATAATTAATGAAATAAAAAGTTTTTAAAAATAAAATCTCGTATCAGATGGCGCCACACAAAACCTTAACTTACGGCCGGAAAAGTTACACAACTCGTTGCTGGATTTTTCTATATTCTTTATCCGTGAATATAGAATTCTAAAAAAGGTTGGGCCAATAAGTATAAATTACTCAAGGTACATTATAAACGGTTTTTCAGCAATAGTGAACAACACCTCCCCTAATTAGTCCGTTAAATCGAGAGATTACTGTATATATTTTCTAAAATAAAAATAAAATTGAAAAAAATTAAATACCTGAAAACAGCTTAATTAGTAGAGAATGTTTCCTTTCGGAATTTCCTCTCGCTCTCATCAATGACAGCATTCAATTTATCGCTTTGGGTAAGTTCATAAAATTAGTTTTGATGGTGAAAATCATAAAACTCCAATGGAAAGTCACCTTTATTTATAAATTACTTCTCTTTCTGCCGAATTATCTTTCAATATTTTACGAGCGAATATTCTCAGGAATGAAAATATGTTACATTTTAAACACTTGTATTTTTTTTTTCTAATGTGGAATTTTAGGAAGAATGTTTTAGTTCATAGCTCATGCAGATAATTTAAAAGACGGACGAAAGGGTTATAAAAATTAATTAAACTGTTAATAGAAAAGGCCCGAAGATATTTTTAGAATAAAGTAAAATATTAAATAATCGTTAAAGATATTCAATGAATAATAAAGGAAGGCATCCGGAGGTTAAATTTTTATCCTGCTTAAAATGCTAAATCGAAATCAATAACTTTTCCCCCTTTTTTTGTTTTTTTTTTTGATTGATTTTATTCCTTACTTCATCGGATCTGAGTCATGCTATTTTGAATAATCAAATACTAAGACGAAAAAACAAGCAATTTACGATCAATATTATTATTATTTTTATACTTTATTGTAAATTAGGCAATTAAAAATTCAATGTAGAAATTTATAGAAAATTTGGATGTTTTACTGAATTATTATTATTATTATTATTTTATCTTTTCTCTTTACGTAACGCTTGATTAATTCATAAAATTTCTTCTTTAAATATTTAATTAAATTTTAAAAGTAAACTTTAGTAAATTGATAATATATTTATATTATTAATTAAATATATTAATTAATTTAATTAAAGTTATAAATGCGTAAATTAAATATATTTATAAGTTTATTTGATGAAAATTTTTCGAGCGTTTAACTAGAATTGATTGATTTATAATTAATGAATCAAACTGTGAAGGATTGAAGTTGTGTATTGATAAGTCTTATGTAAATTTCTCAAGAGAAAAATGACGAAAACTCTTTAAGATAAAGAAAAAATGTTAATGACTTTTGCTTTCTTTTATTCGGTTGAGAACAGTTTTAATTTTTAATAATGTGCTTTAAATAACGTATGAATTTGTTAATAATGTATTAAAAATAAACTTTATCAATTATAACTACTCATTTAATATGTATATAAACATACACAATAAATTATTATAGTGTATTATGCAATAACTTATATATCTTTTATGTCTTTGTCTTTTTTTCCTCACTTCTTCTCCCCTCTCTCTTCTTCTGCTCTCACTCACTCCTCTCTTCTCTCTTTCTTTCCTTTTTGCTCTTCTTCTGCTTCCCCCCTCTCTCCTCTTCTCTCTTCTTTTGCTCCCCCTTTCCTTCTCTCTTCCTCTCTCGCTCTTCTTCTGCTCTCCTCTTCTTCTCTACTCTCTCTCTTCTTTTTCCCCTCTCTTCTTTCTCTTTTCTCTTCTCTCTTCCTNAAAGTACTTGGGTAAAAGTACCCTAGGCTCCTTTCAGAGTTCGGAGTAGGTTACCCCCCTGTGAGCACCTCTGCCCCCATAAAATGACTTCGTATTTAATTTTGTCAGAGTTGGAGTTGGCCTACTAAAATTATCAGGAGTCAGAGTTGAGTGTTTTTTACCGACTCCGCAGCCCTGCTTAAATGGTTAAAAAGGCTCACTATATTCAATTCTTTGTGTATTGATATACAGATTTTGAGTATATAAATGCTTAAAAATTTTCTTGCAGTTCTTAAAAGTTCTTAAAAAAAAGTACTTAATTTTTAAAGGAGAAAAGAAATTAGAACCATATATAGTATAGAACCAGAAACAATATTCTGAATGAATATTGTTTCTGAATATTCTGATTCTAATTTCCTAATGTTCTGATGTCCTTGTTAAGAGTAATAAGGAATGTTATATTGGATCTTAATAATCTGCAAGATTTTTACTGATAGGCTATATTTTGTTGAATTTTGTCAAAAAATGTTTATAGTGTATGAAATATACACAATAAACTACTTGCAGATTTCTTTCTTATACTATTTTCAGACTAAAAATGACTTCTTTAAGGAAAAAACCATCTAAATCAAGCAGTGTTTTCCTGATTCATAATAAAATCAGAAAAAGCTGCTGGATTATTCCATTATCTTTGTCACATAATCTAATATTGTAAGATTTTTATTGAATGTACTTTTTATGCTAGAAACAGATAAAGAATATGTTATGTATAACATACTTTATATCAGTTAATTGTTTTTTTTTATAGTTTTTACAAGAGCCTTAAAACTCCACTACTAAATTTAAAATAATATAAACTCAAAGAATTCTTTAATGGAGTGAAAGAAAGAAATGTACAACATAAGTCAGCAGTTTTGAGGTTAATTCAGCATCACACCTTAACTTCACAATAGAATTCCAAACATCTATTATAATAAATATAAGTTATCATTGCCAGATAATCATTATGTTAGTAGTATTAAATTCCACTGTAATATTCAGTTTCATGATGAGCATTAAGATCAGAAACACTTATAATATTATAAGTTTCTTTGTTTTTTACTCCATTTTTTGATTAATTTATATTTTAGCTTAACATGATTTATTTTGGCTCATAATATGTAAAATAATTCAGTGTGAAGTCTGTCTTGCCAGTCTATCATAGAACAGATCAATGCAATCTTTCTATGTTTTTAGCTTTTGTTTTTACTATAATAATGTGATAAATTATTAACAACTGCAAATATAATAAAAGTATATTGTTAGAATTTACAAATATGTAAAATAAATATATATACATATTTTGGAAGTAAATAATTTGTTATATTTACAGAACTGGAAAGAAATGGAATTCCGATGGTATCGTCTTGTTATCCTTATTGTTTTTGGAGGAACAGACATTGGGTTTGCACTGTACACTCGTTATGCAACGGATGAAAAAGCACGTGTAAGTTATGCTGCTCATTTTGCTGGAGCATTAGCTGGATTTTTAGTTGGTTTGAATGTATTAAGAAATTTGAAAGTTCATTCCTGGGAAGTTAAACTTGGTTGGATAATGTTGGCAGTTTATGGCATACTTATGCTATTTACAATTCTTTGGAATATATTTTATTCAGATTATTATCCTAAAAATTAATATATTTTGGAGATTTTCTTCGTTAATATGGTGCTAGTTTTTATATATTTATTATATACTAGTGATGTGAACATAGTTACTAATGATTAATTTTGTACTCATAAGGATTTGAAATACAAATACTCTTTTTTTCAAAATTATTCATTACTTTCTAATTACAGTCAGGAGAGAATAATAAATAAATATTGATTATTGTTTACTACTTAATAATAAATTTAAACAACTAGATTATTATCAGGCTATAAGATGTATTAAGTTTTCTCTAGCTTAGTCTGCTTAAAGTGAAATAATAATCCTATTTTTTAGACTAATTATTAATAATATAATATGTGCTTCAGTTGTTTATGCTTACTAGTTATTTTGTTTTTTAATTTCTGCTTTATTTTATCAAAAGCTAAATACAGTACCAAATAATACATAAATTCAGTTAGAGAAAGAGTAAAAGTCAAGTGAAAACTTTAATTCAGAATCAAATGATACAGCCAAATTCTTATTGAGCTATATTAATTATTAAGATACTAAGTAATTTGGACTAGAGGTAAGTGGTTAAGCCATCATCTCATGTTAAATTTAATCATTAGAAATAAATTAATATAAAGCCAATAAGAATTAGGCTGTATTGTTTGATTAACAAATATCAGGTTTGATTTTATATGTAATTATATCTGTAATGTAAAGTTTTCAAGTAGGATGCATTACAAGAATTTGCAATTAGAGAAGAACATTGTCGTAATAATTCAATTATAAAAAATATCATTGCCATTAAAGAGTAAACAAATATTTAACTGTATGATACATAATAAATATATTAGCATATAATAGTAAATGCTGAAAAACTCTCTCTATTAAATAGAAGGTAATTAAATAATGAATATCAAGTACATTAACTAATTTTAGTATTCTCTAATCAGTATTCATTACTTGTTACAAGTAATTAATAGTGAGTAATAAGTGGTGAGTATTGAGCATCTGAACCTATGAGTACTATATTTGTATATTAGTCAAAAATACTATTATATACACATCACTATTATATACTTATTCAAAATTAAAACATGATTACAAAGTTTGTGATATATTTTATGAAGTGAAAGTCATATTTTTCATGTTAAATTTAAATCAAGAAAAAAATCAAAATGTGTATTTGTGTATAATTAAAAACATAAACATATATATATTTTTTTCTACAGAGTAAATGGGTTTAATAAATACAGTATTAATATACTTTTTGTCATTAATTCATCAAAATTCATCTTAAATATATTAATTATACATTTTTGTGATGTTCATAAATCATATTTTTCCCATATAATATATGAGTCTTTACATTATCTTTACATTAAAATTAAAGATAATTTGTAATTAAACTGCCTTGATAATTAATTGACTTAATTATCTTTAATAGCTGCATTTTTACAGTAAATGTTTATTATTTGTCTTTCCATTATTGCTTTGGATCTTTGAAAATTATAAAAATGTTGTTTTTAATATTGTACAATCCATTTTTCATAATATATATGCTATGATATATTAAAAGTGTAGAAATTCTAATGTTTTAAGACAATTAATTTTGTTAAATTTTCCTCATTAATTTATAAATATAAGTGTTTAAAAAAATCCATGAGAGTAACTATGCAACCTATAATATATTGATATAATTATTGATAAGAATGATTAGATCATTATATTAATTATTTTGAAAATTTTATTATATAATGCAAACTTTGAATTGATTTGTGTATGTGTTGTTTTTAGTATTTTTACATTGCAAATTGTTTTTTGGTGAGATACTTATTATAATATGTCTATGTGATATGCCAAAGTTACTATGCAGTGTACTTATAAATACTGATATTGTATTTATATCAAAATTAAAATATGAGATAAAATTTGAAACATTCAGCAAGGGATTTATACTTGTAGAACTAATAAATATATTTTTTTTTTACTTGTTTCCTTTTCCTTTATATTAAATAAATCTTATGTACTAGTTTATTTCAGTAGCCAAATTCAACAAGAGTTACTCTTTTATATAGAGATATGCATTTCGGACATTTTTGTACTCCTTCAGTTGAGTTTCTTAAGCAGTTCTGATTTAATCATATACAATATATTTCATAACATTCAAATTCTATTTTTAAACTACAAAGTACAAAAAGAGTTTGGATCTTATGAAATATTATATTGAATATGTTAAATGAGAATTTCTTAAGAAACCAGACTGAAGAGGGGTAAAAAATGCCTAAAATATATATCCATATACAAAAGAATACCTCTTGTTGAGTTTGGTTACTGAAATAAACTACTGCATAAGTTTTATTGAATATAATAAATGTTTGTTGTAAAAATTCCTTGCTAGATATTGATAGTTTGATCTTATATTTTGATTTATGCTAAAATTAATTATTTTTTTAATAACTGAAAATTTAAAAATGAATTTTTTACAGCTAATAATAAACTAAGATCTCAATATTTAAATGTTATATATCTAGACCTGTTTGTAGATAAATTTTCAATACATAAGAAATGTTTATCATTGATAAGACTCATCCTTATTGTAACTCTTCCCTCTAAATACCTATCCTGCCTTAATTCCATAAATTGCCTACCTAAATGAAGCATTTAATGCCAAAGAAAGCACATTGTAATCAAAGTGATGCTGAAAAAGCATTAATGTATTACTATTATTACAGTATTTTTATACTTATAGTTAGTTTAATTGATAAATTTATTGTTAATTAATTAATAACCTATAAAATGAATTTTTTCTACCAAACATAAATATTGAATCATGGGTACAATTATAATTTGTCTATGAATCAAATTTTTCAGTATTTTAGAAAATATTCTGAAAAGTTTGGTAGGTAATTAGACCCTGCTTGTTATGAAATTTGGCTATTTCGGTGATAAAATAATTTCAGAAAATATTATTTTTGTACTTAAAAAAATTTGTGAGTATTAATATTTTGAAATTGGTGTTTTTGTTACTATTTTTACCCCAAAAAATTTTTATATAATATATTTTTTGTGATATATTAAAATGGAAATTGAAAAACTATTTGTATGTTCTTATCTGGATATGTATTAAAAAAAAATATATATATATAAATTTTTCTAAACTATAAAAGTTTGTTTCGTTATATTTATAATTATTTTGTATTCAATAATCGATATAAACCGCACCTTTAATTACTCTAATTACACGAAATTAATCAAATTACATTTAAGCATTTATCGTATACAAACTTAATTTGATTAATTGTATCGCTTTTCATTTAAGTTTCAATTAGTTTCTGGTATCAAAAAGATAGATGATGCTTTGAATTCGGCTGTTACATGAAAAATAATAGTTATTTGAACAAACATCGCTGCCGAATTATATCAATTACGCAAAGAAATCGATCATCTAACTTACAAGATGATGAATTATGATAAGTCGATGATGATGATGCCGAGAAAACATATTTCGTTAAGCACCCTTAGATCCAATTTCTCTATTTATAGGTACTTTTATCTAAAAAGATCGTTTAAATGACGAGATAAAATACGTGTGTCTAGGGGGTGCCAAATGAATGTCATCAGCGTGATCCCAGATTGTATTGATGAGGTAGAGATTGCATCAAGTTAAGATCCATTTCCTATTGGGGAGTCAGAAAAAGGTTTTGTAGATAAAAATAGATGCTAGTTTAAATAATGAAATGGGAGCCATTAAGGATGCTGAATATATATATACAGTTAAATCCTACCCAAACAGAAAAAATATTCGGTACTGTGCTATTCTGATTTACACAGTTTTACTATATGTGTGTACTGTACAGTGGTATAAAATCAATAATCTTAATTTTCCATATTAAACTACCTTTTCATAATCCTTCACAACGCGCTGGTTCGCTGTAAGATGAAATATACAAACTAACGTCACGTTTACAGTAAAAGGGAAATCAATCAATCAATCACGTGAAAACTAACGGCCATTTCTTTCAGTTAACGGCAGTATAGGCCGTAATGGTCAATCAATTAATCTTTCAGTTAACAACAAATTAATTGAATAATATGAAATTAACTGCAATCAGTTATGACAGTTTAGGAGAAACTTCACACAATGGAATATTATGTAAGCATCCGTAATAAACTCTTATCGGCATTTTTAGTTTAAATAAGGTTAGTATTAATTACTTCTAAAACTCTATTTAAAAAAAAACTTAAATTCCAATTTCACCAGATTTTTTTTCTTTAGTTTTTGGTTTTATAATTAAATTAATTACGCCCGAATTGTCTAAAATTATGTAAAAACACTGTGTTTTAATTAAAAAGTCATTATTTTGCCAAGAAAATCTAATACGCAACTTGTCAGAAGAGACTTCCGAGAAGTTGTACTTCAAGTTATCTTGTTACAAGTTCAAGTTTCTTCAAAAGCACTATACTAATATCCATAATTTTAATTTTAAAATGTTTATGTATACTCAATAAAGATGTACAGAATGAGTGTGTTTGAATTGATAGGATATAGCAACGAAAAACAACAAACATCTGCCAAAGGAATTGCTCCCGAGAGGACTTTCTATGGGAAACTGGCCCCTATTTAGATATATTAGACAGGTGAATATAATCTCCACTCCTGGTAAACACAACCTGACCAGCTCGAGAACCCATACCAGAACCAACTACCAGTGTTCAGTACAAAGAATTGCAGAAAACAGGAAAGTTAGCAAAGAGGTTTGGCAGTGATTTTCGCGTTATTTTTGAAGGTTATTAAATAAATTATTTTCGAAAGAAGCCTAAAGAACAATAAGTGTACAGTACGTGTCAAAATTAAAACCTCTTTAAATTAATTATCGTTATAATAAATGGTGTAGTAAAAAATATATATTCATAAGCAAAATTATGTATGCATAACACCGAGTTATTTCATTTAAAATGACATTTTTTAAATCAAAAGTGTATCTATAATTGTCCGAACCCACGCCTGACTATTAGTGTTCAGCTGTTTTATCCACGATTTAAACACTATTTCTCTCTAATCACATAGAGAGAAATGATGTTTAATTCTTTTTGCCTGTGAGCACTAAGAAGGCCTTTTTCAAGACTAGCATATATTTGACCAAGATCACTAGTAGTGAGGACCGTGGCCCGACATATCCGAAATAAACTGTACATGAAAATTTCCTAGGATGGTCCTCGACCGCCTCAATCATCCGGCCATGTGCAGAGATTATTGTCTGATAATGATTATTGAAATATATCGTCGTTCACATTTCTGGCAGTCAGAGTCGTCAGATTTCATCAATCAATTAACTACAAAATTCACTATGAAATCTGAGAATTTGACTCGATAAGCTACGACAGTATACTCTATTCTATTATTGTCAATTGGAACTTATCGTATTATTAGGACAATTACACTGGTTTACCAGTTATTTGCAAAAGGAGGAGTTCTTAATCAGAAAAACAAAAAATCTTTATTTTTCACCTGTTGTTTTTCCTGTACACTTGATATTCTTCACCATAATACACTTGAATTTCGAACCAATAGGTCCCTCTTCAGCAGACCTGCTGACCTATTGGTTCGAAATTCAGACCATAGCTAGATACGGGGTCGAGGGTGGCTGAATCACCTCTAGAAAATTTACATCGTTACAAACGACGAAATTCTGTTTGATTATTTATATATGTTAGATAAATATAATAATGCAGGATTGTCTATTAAGAAAATCCAAGATCTGAGTATTTATTAAGTATTCTGGCTACATTGGTAGTTTCAACACGTATGACAATGTCTGTAAGGCAGGATGGTCAAAACTGCTGCTTTGGAAACCCGAATTCAAGTAGGAACCTCCAGATAAAGCTAAATATACAGTACTGTCCTTTTGACATAAACGATATTTTTATGTATTTTCTGTACGAATTCGCGCCTGATCAACAGACTAACCATGTGATATTTTCTCCTTGTTTTCTTTGTCTAATATCTAAATAGGGGCCAATACTCTAGGTCGATGCTTTTGCTTATCCGAAAAATCGAGATAAAAGGATAACAATTTATTTTGTTTTTATCATTCTTTTCTTATGAAACTACTTTTATTAATGATTAAGTCGACAAATCAGCTTACATAAGACTTCTCCACGTGTTCTCTTCTCAAATCTTAAATTATGCGGGGATAATGGTGTCAAAGTTATTGGAATTACCTCATATACGTTTCTATTATATTTAAGCGTTAAAAAATCTTTCCAGATGCCACCTGCAGAAGCTTACGCTGGAAGAAGTTTAACTTCAATGTGACTGTGACTGATATTTCTTCCTTGCTGATGGTCTTTTCAAGTAATTATAGTCGCAATAAGCAACGGTTGACTATTTCCACTAGAATCTTTGTGCCCGCATTATTATTATTCGGTAAGTGCCACTTTTTACTTAGGGGTGGCACTTAACGACTTATACAAAAATGACTTTGTCGTGTATAATGATTATTTTTCCGGTTAAACAAATACATTTTTGCTGATTATCATTCTAGTGCTGAGCAATCAAATGTTTTATAAGGAATTTAATATCGAAGACGAAAGCAGATTATTTTCTTTTAATATACGACAAAGTGCTCTCAAAGTACTAAAGTAAACGGGAAATTCATCTTTATTTATTACAGAATTGTATTATTATCTACGTTTGAGAGATAAATGACACTAAAAATAAACGAATAAAATTAGTCGCAACGTGTTATTAATATAATCTATTTACATTATATTTGACCTTTTATTATTATTTCTCTTTTTTATTGATTTGACATAACTTATTCTCAAGTCGGAAATAAAGAATGAATTATTATGATAAAAATAAAGCAATATGTTATTTTTCAGGTTAATTTTATTGGATTTTCTCATATGATTCATAGACATTAAAAAGCAAACAATTATAAATAGACGATGTATACAACACGTGGACTCTGCCCAAAGAAAAGTGCCTCCCGGGAGGACCTTCTACAACAAATTGGACCTATTTAGGTGTTAGACACGTGAAGAAAACCCAGGAAACTCCACGTGTCCAGCCCATTGATTAGGCGTGAACCCGCGACTAACTACCAGTTTTCATTGGTGTTATCCACTTGACCACTGATATGATGGGTAGAACTTATACTCTATCTCAATTATACCACTGTGCACGGTTTTTATTCTTAATACATTGTTAATATAAACAAGGCTGAAGAGTCAAGAATCCATGTTTTAATAATCGCTACGGAATCCCGATCCTTTTCCGAAAGGCCACCAATTAAGAACAATCTACGAGCATCTGAATTTCGGTTTATTATTACTTTTTTTATACATTAATCAATTTATTTTATAAATCGCTGCATTAATAACTGACTATTATAACATTACAGTTACATAAAATATGTTTCCTTTCTTTATACTTTGAAAGAAATAATTCACAATATCATAAAGCCTGCAAAATATATTTAAACATAAATATTGAAAGTTGTTGTTGAATACATGCAGATTAATGCGTAAGGTAAGAGTAGTGTCAGATAAGGTCATTGGCTCAGAAGTGCCCTATCGAATTCCCACAAGTCTACATTGCAAGAGTAAAACGAGTCTCTAGCGAATAACGCATCAATTCTACCTTATACGCGAGTCAACTCGAACATGTTATATATTGAGTGATTTTAATATTTTCCCATTGTTTCTTTAGGAAAAATAAATTAATAAAATAATAAAACACCGCATTTTCAGCAAAACAATTCATTTTCGTAGCGATTTACACCATATTTTATCTTATTTTATAATTGTTTAAATTTATTTTTTTATTTTTCCCTTACGTGCTGACATTTTTTCCTCTTTAAATGTAGTACATTTTCACTCCATAAATAAATACAAAGAAATACACTTGTAAAGACAATTTTTTTTCAGCAGATTTTTATTTAAGGCTTTTTTTCCTATGATTTAAAACATGATTAAATATAAAATTGATTTTTTAAAATGTTTATAATGAATATTAATATATATAAAACAGTAATAATTTATCATTTAAACACGTTTAAAATTAAATTAATATTTATTTATTTGTTTTTTTTAAAACAATGATGAATTGAAATGAAACTTTTCTAAATAGAATTAAAATTTAAAATTTAAATGTATAAAATTTTTATTATTAAAATATTTGAAATGATTTTGTTATTTAAATACACGAAGATTATAAATTTTAATTTAGAATTGTAAAATGTTTATTTATTTATTTATTCTTGTTATTTAAAGCAGAGATGAGGAAATTTAATTATGAATGATTATATTTTCTGTAGAGAATACATTAAGATATATTTTGCATTATTTACTCCATGCAATTTTTTTATTATTATTATTTATTTATTTATTTTTTAAAATGAAAATGAATATTCTATAATCTTGAATAAGTATATGTATCTCGTGAGAGCTATATCAATTTTCAATGAATACAAACAAATGCTTTGAAGAAGAAGATAAAAAAAGTAATCCCAGAAATTTAAATATATTCTTCAAGTCATAAGAACACAATTGAATATATGTAAATTTTGTATTATTGGTTACATATTCCATAAAAAAATAAACGATTGCAGAATCTGGCCCCTGTTTAAGTGGTCTAACACCTAAATAAGGACCACAGTTCCCTATTTCTGGCACAATTCCGTGACGAAAACCGTAAAATTCCATGCGGCCAGCCTGTTGATCAGGCTCGAACCCACGACCAGTGTTATCACTATATTGTTCATAGTATAATATAACTAAACTATGAATAGGCAGTACTTTAGAATAGCCCACGATGGGCCTCTTCTCATGCCCATCGTGGGTTCGGTCGGGCCCACAATCGGACAGCCTGGTGACCAGTGACGGACCACCTGTCCAAAAACACTGCGCCCCGAATATTCACTCTGCATAAATTCTCATATATACTGTATTTAAAATCTCAAGTCGTAAAAATAAAAAAAAAACAACTAATACAAACACGGTTAACTGACTTTTGGGCCACCCTGTCTATTCAGTTCTATTAAATCTTAAAGAAAAGTTTTGGTGTTAGATTAATTATTGATAATTGACAGAGTTAAAACGTCATTTTTTTTTTGCTATACAAAAAGGTAATTTATTTATTTATTTTTTTATTTATATAATTTTGTTTCGAAATTTTCGATTTCTTCATCCAATAAAAGTTCTTCAGGTAGAATTAAGATAGTTTAAGAAAGTTTTAAAGTTAAGATACTTTTTTTTTTCTGTGGTTGATCGAGTTATCTAAGTAGACAATAGTCATCCATCTTTTCCATTTCCGGATAAAGGATGTTGATGCGTGACTTTTATTAGATTAGTTCTGCTTCTATCTTTATTTTCTTCTATCACTTATCATCTAATATGTTAACAATTGACAATTATGGCAAAGTAATTAATGTTTATAAATTTTCGACCTTTACGTGACATTTTCCCCACTTACAATTTTCTCTAGAAAGACAAGAGATTACACCCGATCACATTAAAAATTGAAGGGTTATATTTCGGTTAACCGACTTCTGAGCTACACTATTGTATCTCCTATTTTGTTTTCTGTACTTTTATAGTATTATAAGAACCATTAATAAAATTATAGCCTGAATTTTTGTATCTACGTGTCTTAATAAAAAAAAAAAAACATTTTTCAATTATCGAAAAGATTTTTAGAATTTATTTTATTCAATTACTTCCGACAATACACAGGTTTTTCACCTTATCTAGCTTTAGAAATCAAATATATATATATATACTGTATATTTTTTTTCTTATATTTTTTCTCACTTGCTCTTCGAAATTGTGTTTCCCTTTTTTTAAATCGATAAAAGGACAGATAGAAGCCATCTAAAGGTTACTTTTACTCAATACTGATAAACTACGTTATGCTTTTTTTGTGAAAAAAGTCGAAATGTCATTCTTTAGACTGTTGAAAAAGTTTATAATAATCATTTTAAACGTAATTAAATTAAAGATAATTCAATAAAAATGCATTAAGTAGTTGAGGATATTTATATATTAATTAGATTTTAACATAAATATGCACTACACTCAAGTATAAACACTGTATGTACTTAAGTATGGTTCTTATCTTCTTTTTTAATTTTTTTCTGCCCTGTTTGCACTGAGAGATCCTTTTAAATCATATCCATCGTGGGTCGGTCAGGCCCACAATGGGGTCGGGTGTGTGGTGAAATAAGAGGCCCTAAATGTTAAGGACAGACCATAGACCACCCCCAAAAAGTTTCTGGGGTAGCTTGAACACGGGTCCAGGGCAAGTAGACCCAGGACCTAGTTATACTCACGAATATGCAAACAAATGCTTTGGGTTAAGTGTGGTGTATATACATTAGAGCCTCTCGGAGGTTATAGAGAGCCATTTATATTCTTGACGTTATCAGTATGTAAGAAAGGAATTGATAAAAGATTGTAATATATTTTTAAAATTTGGAAAAAAATGAAAGTTTATTTTTTAATACACTAAAAATAAAATGAATTTATGAAGGTCTCAAAATCATTTGCCGAATTTCAACATCGTTGAATGTATTGGATTAGATTGATAGAGTAAAGCAACGCAACACTTGAGCGATCTACCAAATGGAAGTGACACGGCAGGACTTTCTATGAGAATTTTGCTCCTATTTATGTGTTAGACAAGCGAAGAAAACTCAGTAAACTTTATCTAGCCAGCCCGTTGCTGAGACACGAACCTTCCACGAAATACCAAATGATTCAATGGTTTTGCTGAGGCACGAACCCGTCACCAAATACCAAATGGTTCACCGGTTACAGATGAGCTCAAAATCATTGAGGTACGACCAAATAGCCACGTTAGTTTACCTGTGATAGAGCTTCACATACGCATAGATATAATTCAAACGCAGTACACGTTCATAATGCACCATTTTTCAGGGGCACCATAGCTTCAGCCAAGCCAACAATGGGGCATCCAGCGTTGGCTTGGCTTGATTTTTCGAACCTGGATCCACCAAAGCAGTAAGCTGAAGCCTTAACTGGCATTATAAATGTGATATAAATATGCACTTATACTGTGAATATACACCGTAAATATAATTCAAAGTATAAACCACATTCGTATTACCCTATAAATATTTTACTCTGTATGTTGAAGAATATAATTCAACACAAGAGCTATCTTTAATTCATTATATAATAAAAAAATATAATTTTAATTTTAATAGAGATTTTAAAAATATATGCATCCGAATCTAATATAATATTTATTTTAATAATATTATCGTTATAAAATATATTATAGAATAACATCATTAAATTATATAGAATAATAAATTAGCAAATATTTACTTAAAAACTTCGTAAAAATTAATGATTTATCATCACTATCATCATCATTATTTAATTATTTTATTAAGCATTGAGATTTATTGAAGGAAATTTGTATTTATTTTAAATTAATGTAAATAATAAATAAATATTCTTCTTACTTTTCTATTAAAATAATAATAATAATAATGTTTTGAAGTTTTAAAATAGTATTTTTATATTAAATTTTTAAAATATAAAATTCAATATTAATGGAAATTTAATGCAACTTTTAAATATATTTATAACTCTTTATCGTTTTATTTAATTATTATAAAAATTAATTTATAAATTTTTAAAATAATTAAAAATTAAAAAAATGAATGCAAACATTTTTTTTAAATAATAAAATAAAAATTGCATAACTGTTTAATTCTGTGATTTAATTTAATGCATTTTTATGGGTTAAAAATTAAAAAAATATATATATAAAAATAAATATTAGATGATTTTATGATAGAATAAGATATTAGTTGAAGTTTATTTATTTATTATAAAGAAATAAAAGCGACAATGCACATTTTTTTCCATATTTATTGCCACATAAATACAGAAAATACACAATACACCGCTCATAAACAGTTTGCAATATCAGAAAATTTTGTTATAAACAGTTAAAAATTTATATAAATAACTTTAATCTGTTGTGGAATATAATCCTTTTTATACATTTATATATTTATATATCTTGTTTATTTTTTCTTCTGTATAACTTCTCCATTTAACAAATTGAATGAGTCTTGACTTTACAGTAAAAAAAATAAAGAAAATAAAAATGAATGTTAAGAGGAACTATTCGAAAGAGAACCATATACAGACCAATACAATACCTGCATTTTCAATTTAGATGAATATTTTAAAATTCAAGTATCTGAATATTTTATTTACAAAAATTCAAACGAGTAGAGAAACTTTACGAAGTTTCTATCCCTTCATCTTTCCTTTGATTCGTAATATTCTCGGTTATTTTAAATGGTAAATATAATCAATTAAACGAAGAATTTTTTTATATACTTAAATAGACGAAGAAATATGTTTATTTAATTTATCGAAATTTTTTCTAATGTTAAACTATTGAAAAAGTATAGAAACTCAATGAAACGGTTGATAGAATACAGACTCATCCGTAGATTGCAACTATTTACACGTAAATTTTGATAATTTAAAACATAATAAAAACCTGTTTAAAGCAGGTTTACGTTGTTTTTAATTCAGGTTTGGCTTTAGACAGGTTTTAACTGTTTTTATTCTAATAAAATTTTGATTTTTTATGTATTTATTTAGGTTACATTATACTTTTATAAAGGAATGTTCATTTCTAAAATTACTATCAAAGGTTTACTTTTAAATAGAAAAGAAAGAGGAACATCGCTATTTGTCTAGGAAACACATCATAATATAACCATATAAAAATAGAATGCAGGCATCTATAAATTAGTCAACGTTCATTTATATGCTACTTATTCTCTTTTCCTTTATATAAACTATATGAAGTTTGTCATGGTAAGAATACAGATATTTTCCTATTATTAAATTAACAAACAGGTAGAAATGATTACTTCCTCTCTTGTAGAATCCATAACTTTAATTGAAAACATAACAATAAGAATATTCCATAAAGGAGAAGACAAGGAAAAAAATTAATAATAATCGTAAATTTATATTCCTAGAACAAGATTAAACTTTCAAAAATTATCATAAACTAATTAAATAAGCAATTATTAAATGGCATAATGTCTTATTATTATTTTAAATACTTTTTTGCTATTAAAAATTCGTTAATTTATTTCCTGTACAAAGTGAAAGTGGAAGAGAGAAGAGAAAAATTTTACTTTTAAAATTTCACTTTCATCACGATAAAATAAATTGGATTAAAGTAAAGGACGTGAGAAAATTATTTTCAAATTTATTTTAATTAATTAGAAAGAGTTAATAAAACAATTTTGTTCTACTTCAATTATTATTAAGTCAGATAACGACTTATCAGATCTCATTCAAGAAAATCTTTAGCTTGTAATTAAAAATATGTTTCGTGTCATTTATTTAAAACTTTATAATTACGTTACTTCTCTTACAATTCTTCTTCTTCCTCCTCCTCCTCCTTCTCCTCTTCTTCTTCTTCTTTTTTTTTAAATTTAAATCTTAAATATAATAATTATTGTGAAGATTTTTAAATATTGTAGAAAAATTTTATTAAATGAATGCATATTTTTAGTTAATTATAACAAAGTTTATAATTATCCAATTCTTTTCATTTTCTTAATTTAATTTCGATATTTTTCTCTTTCTTTCTTCTCTCTCGAGACGAATTAAATATTTAAAACTACGTATAAATAATTCACTAACTGAATATTTTATTGGTTGTTTGGATTCTTTTCTTTTAAATGATTTTAACTTAGCATTCAAAATGTCAAACTTTAATGACCGCTAATGGCCAAGTTAATACAAACCACTGAATACGTGATCGTGAGTTCTCACCCGACCAACGAGCCGGACCGTGAAGTTTTTCGGGTTTTTTCACGTTAAATGGAGGCTAATTTCCACAGAAATCTACGGCAGATCCTTCGTGTGCGATAACGGATCCTATAATCTTGAGGATGCGGAAAGGAAACAATATGTCTTATAAAAATATTTATTTTCTGACGTATCCTGTAATGACATCTAAACTGAGGTATCCTCCATTACAGAGAATTCAGCAGGTCATTTGCCAGGACCTCGCATTTACAATGGATTCGAAACACTTGTTACAAATTACATTGTATTTTATATATTAACGAAAAAGTATTTATTTATTCTTTTAATCAAATTTTATTTTAAAAAAATATAATGCCATGAGGGGGTTTTCAAAAGGGTGAGAGGGTCTCGACTTCTGAGAGGTCTTCTTACTGCTCTTCTCTGAATATTCTTCTGTTTATTGACAATAAATACAATACAAAATTGGCGCAAGTAACCCAAGCCGGCAATGGGATGGTTGGACAGCGAGGAAGTGGCCAAACAACCTGACGGATTACCCTCAGGAAAACTGCTTGGGTTTTTGATCCCGATTCACCCAGATCGTAAAGTTTACACCTTAATTTAATCATGTTAAATATTATTAAGTCTAATCCTTCTAATTTTGTAAGGAAGAACAATATTTATCCTACAGTTTAAAGCACGTGTAATTGCTATAATGGAAACACCTACATTAAAAGTTAATCATCCTTCGAGAGTTTATGTATTAATTTTAAATTAATGTATATAATATAAATTCTTTGGAATAATTAAATTAGAATTATCATATATATTTATTTTATAATATATCTCATGAGAATTAATTTAGAAATTTTGTGATAATTAAATTGATTAATTTATTTTATAATGATCCCGTTATAACTTGTAAAACTTAGAAGTTTTGACCTAAATATGACCTAAACTATAAAGTTTAGGCCATTATAAATTTACTAGACTGAAAAATATTTTTAAAATATTTATAACACCCATCATGGGAGTTGAAGAATATGGTTAACAATCAAGTTTTATATGGTTCTATGAATTTTATGTAAGGGTGGACGTATGATTTAGTATAATTTCATTGGAAAATTTGTTTATCATTTATGAGAAAATTGACATTTTAAAGATTTAAAGGCATCGTGCTTGGAGAAATTTTTATATATTAATAGATGAAATTCAAATATTTCAGAGTTTTTACAATCAATTATACAGTTTAAACAGTATTTTATATTTAAAAATGGCTCTGTTACATTTCTTATATTAAAAAAAAATATATAGGCCTATAAAATAAACAAGCAGGAAAAACATACCAATTTCTTGTTTTCTGTAACGATTCTTTAATTTATTTTTAATAAAATTTAAGTAAAAACCTCAGTGAAATTTAGTCAGAAATTTGTTTCTGAGTAGAAAGAATTGCAGTTTATTTAGTCAATTTTAAATAAAATTTATTCAAAATTGTATGCTGCTATATAAAATAAATAAACAGTGGGAGGGGAAACACATCCGAATTTCTTATTAAAGATATTACACGACAATTCTCGATTCTATTTTTAGTAAATTAGGCAATATTCGTTCGGAGTTTCCGTTGATATAATGTTTACTCTATAATGGAATATCCAGATGGGATTACAGGACTAATTGATGAATTGCAATTGCTCCTTTCCATTCACAACTTATTTACTCGAGCAAACATATTCTTTCCAATAAACTATACGGAGTAATGAAGGTAAAATTTACGAGCGAAACTTCTTCCCATTTGCTTTACGAATAAATAATTCAGTGCGAAAGTTTTTCTACTTCAATAAAATCGAGTTTGTGACTAATTTTCTCTTGGTGAAGTTTATCAGAGTTAATTGAGTGATCAGAGGATGTGTTTAAGCAGGATGTTCGTAATAGTGTAATTGCAGCCATTTCAAACGCTTGCATGTGTTGACCGTGAATAAATATCACAATTTTCTAGTCACCTTCTACGAATGGTTTATAAATAATTGTTAAATTACAACGAAATTTCTCATTTTTTCCTTAATAAAAAATATTGTTTTCACGGTAGAGAGTTAGTCTAAGAAAGAACTAAATTGAAAAAGGACGAATGCCGTTAAAAATAGAGCAATTAAATTGTTTAGAAAGAGAAGATCTATTGATTAAAGCCAACAGAAAGGTCTACAAAGATATTGATTGTTGAAAGATAGATTTTTTTTTTCCTTTCCTTTCCCCCTTTTCTTTGTAGAAATTCTTGAAAGTGACATAACAGAAACTTCAACGATTAACTATAAATTTCTAAAATAAAACTGTAGAAATATTGTTCAATTTTTATGTAATAATAAATAACATTAACAAAAAGAAATTTATTTACCTTTAAAACAGAACGTCTCCACGTCAGATTTACGTATTAGCTAGTCAGTTCGTGGCTTAGAGGCCTCATATTAAATGGTTTCAATAATTTTTAAGAGGCCTCCTCAGTGTTTTTGACTTAAGATCAAAGTATACGTAAATCTGATCCTGGGCCTCTCAGAGATCGATAGAGGCAGAGTCCATATTGTAGAAAAATTTTATTAAATGAATGCATATTTTTAGTTAATTATAACAAAGTTTATAATTATCCAATTCTTTTCATTTTCTTAATTTAATTTCGATATTTTTCTCTTTCTTTCTTCTCTCTCGAGACGAATTAAATATTTAAAACTACGTATAAATAATTCACTAACTGAATATTTTATTGGTTGTTTGGATTCTTTTCTTTTAAATGATTTTAACTTAGCATTCAAAATGTCAAACTTTAATGACCGCTAATGGCCAAGTTAATACAAACCACTGAATACGTGATCGTGAGTTCTCACCCGACCAACGAGCCGGACCGTGAAGTTTTTCGGGTTTTTTCACGTTAAATGGAGGCTAATTTCCACAGAAATCTACGGCAGATCCTTCGTGTGCGATAACGGATCCTATAATCTTGAGGATGCGGAAAGGAAACAATATGTCTTATAAAAATATTTATTTTCTGACGTATCCTGTAATGACATCTAAACTGAGGTATCCTCCATTACAGAGAATTCAGCAGGTCATTTGCCAGGACCTCGCATTTACAATGGATTCGAAACACTTGTTACAAATTACATTGTATTTTATATATTAACGAAAAAGTATTTATTTATTCTTTTAATCAAATTTTATTTTAAAAAAATATAATGCCATGAGGGGGTTTTCAAAAGGGTGAGAGGGTCTCGACTTCTGAGAGGTCTTCTTACTGCTCTTCTCTGAATATTCTTCTGTTTATTGACAATAAATACAATACAAAATTGGCGCAAGTAACCCAAGCCGGCAATGGGATGGTTGGACAGCGAGGAAGTGGCCAAACAACCTGACGGATTACCCTCAGGAAAACTGCTTGGGTTTTTGATCCCGATTCACCCAGATCGTAAAGTTTACACCTTAATTTAATCATGTTAAATATTATTAAGTCTAATCCTTCTAATTTTGTAAGGAAGAACAATATTTATCCTACAGTTTAAAGCACGTGTAATTGCTATAATGGAAACACCTACATTAAAAGTTAATCATCCTTCGAGAGTTTATGTATTAATTTTAAATTAATGTATATAATATAAATTCTTTGGAATAATTAAATTAGAATTATCATATATATTTATTTTATAATATATCTCATGAGAATTAATTTAGAAATTTTGTGATAATTAAATTGATTAATTTATTTTATAATGATCCCGTTATAACTTGTAAAACTTAGAAGTTTTGACCTAAATATGACCTAAACTATAAAGTTTAGGCCATTATAAATTTACTAGACTGAAAAATATTTTTAAAATATTTATAACACCCATCATGGGAGTTGAAGAATATGGTTAACAATCAAGTTTTATATGGTTCTATGAATTTTATGTAAGGGTGGACGTATGATTTAGTATAATTTCATTGGAAAATTTGTTTATCATTTATGAGAAAATTGACATTTTAAAGATTTAAAGGCATCGTGCTTGGAGAAATTTTTATATATTAATAGATGAAATTCAAATATTTC
The DNA here is from genome assembly GCF_000671375.1 of Centruroides sculpturatus. NCBI lineage: Eukaryota > Metazoa > Arthropoda > Arachnida > Scorpiones > Buthidae > Centruroides > Centruroides sculpturatus. The sequence continues at coordinate 325,280 of NW_019385024.1, read as the reverse complement.
AGAGTTTTTACAATCAATTATACAGTTTAAACAGTATTTTATATTTAAAAATGGCTCTGTTACATTTCTTATATTAAAAAAAAATATATAGGCCTATAAAATAAACAAGCAGGAAAAACATACCAATTTCTTGTTTTCTGTAACGATTCTTTAATTTATTTTTAATAAAATTTAAGTAAAAACCTCAGTGAAATTTAGTCAGAAATTTGTTTCTGNATAAATAAATACAAAGAAATACACTTGTAAAGACAATTTTTTTTTCAGCAGATTTTTATTTAAGGCTTTTTTTCCTATGATTTAAAACATGATTAAATATAAAATTGATTTTTTAAAATGTTTATAATGAATATTAATATATATAAAACAGTAATAATTTATCATTTAAACACGTTTAAAATTAAATTAATATTTATTTATTTGTTTTTTTTAAAACAATGATGAATTGAAATGAAACTTTTCTAAATAGAATTAAAATTTAAAATTTAAATGTATAAAATTTTTATTATTAAAATATTTGAAATGATTTTGTTATTTAAATACACGAAGATTATAAATTTTAATTTAGAATTGTAAAATGTTTATTTATTTATTTATTCTTGTTATTTAAAGCAGAGATGAGGAAATTTAATTATGAATGATTATATTTTCTGTAGAGAATACATTAAGATATATTTTGCATTATTTACTCCATGCAATTTTTTTATTATTATTATTTATTTATTTATTTTTTAAAATGAAAATGAATATTCTATAATCTTGAATAAGTATATGTATCTCGTGAGAGCTATATCAATTTTCAATGAATACAAACAAATGCTTTGAAGAAGAAGATAAAAAAAGTAATCCCAGAAATTTAAATATATTCTTCAAGTCATAAGAACACAATTGAATATATGTAAATTTTGTATTATTGGTTACATATTCCATAAAAAAATAAACGATTGCAGAATCTGGCCCCTGTTTAAGTGGTCTAACACCTAAATAAGGACCACAGTTCCCTATTTCTGGCACAATTCCGTGACGAAAACCGTAAAATTCCATGCGGCCAGCCTGTTGATCAGGCTCGAACCCACGACCAGTGTTATCACTATATTGTTCATAGTATAGTAGGCTATAACTAAACTATGAATAGGCAGTACTTTAGAATAGCCCACGATGGGCCTCTTCTCATGCCCATCGTGGGTTCGGTCGGGCCCACAATCGGACAGCCTGGTGACCAGTGACGGACCACCTGTCCAAAAACACTGCGCCCCGAATATTCACTCTGCATAAATTCTCATATATACTGTATTTAAAATCTCAAGTCGTAAAAATAAAAAAAAAACAACTAATACAAACACGGTTAACTGACTTTTGGGCCACCCTGTCTATTCAGTTCTATTAAATCTTAAAGAAAAGTTTTGGTGTTAGATTAATTATTGATAATTGACAGAGTTAAAACGTCATTTTTTTTTTGCTATACAAAAAGGTAATTTATTTATTTATTTTTTTATTTATATAATTTTGTTTCGAAATTTTCGATTTCTTCATCCAATAAAAGTTCTTCAGGTAGAATTAAGATAGTTTAAGAAAGTTTTAAAGTTAAGATACTTTTTTTTTTCTGTGGTTGATCGAGTTATCTAAGTAGACAATAGTCATCCATCTTTTCCATTTCCGGATAAAGGATGTTGATGCGTGACTTTTATTAGATTAGTTCTGCTTCTATCTTTATTTTCTTCTATCACTTATCATCTAATATGTTAACAATTGACAATTATGGCAAAGTAATTAATGTTTATAAATTTTCGACCTTTACGTGACATTTTCCCCACTTACAATTTTCTCTAGAAAGACAAGAGATTACACCCGATCACATTAAAAATTGAAGGGTTATATTTCGGTTAACCGACTTCTGAGCTACACTATTGTATCTCCTATTTTGTTTTCTGTACTTTTATAGTATTATAAGAACCATTAATAAAATTATAGCCTGAATTTTTGTATCTACGTGTCTTAATAAAAAAAAAAAAACATTTTTCAATTATCGAAAAGATTTTTAGAATTTATTTTATTCAATTACTTCCGACAATACACAGGTTTTTCACCTTATCTAGCTTTAGAAATCAAATATATATATATATACTGTATATTTTTTTTCTTATATTTTTTCTCACTTGCTCTTCGAAATTGTGTTTCCCTTTTTTTAAATCGATAAAAGGACAGATAGAAGCCATCTAAAGGTTACTTTTACTCAATACTGATAAACTACGTTATGCTTTTTTTGTGAAAAAAGTCGAAATGTCATTCTTTAGACTGTTGAAAAAGTTTATAATAATCATTTTAAACGTAATTAAATTAAAGATAATTCAATAAAAATGCATTAAGTAGTTGAGGATATTTATATATTAATTAGATTTTAACATAAATATGCACTACACTCAAGTATAAACACTGTATGTACTTAAGTATGGTTCTTATCTTCTTTTTTAATTTTTTTCTGCCCTGTTTGCACTGAGAGATCCTTTTAAATCATATCCATCGTGGGTCGGTCAGGCCCACAATGGGGTCGGGTGTGTGGTGAAATAAGAGGCCCTAAATGTTAAGGACAGACCATAGACCACCCCCAAAAAGTTTCTGGGGTAGCTTGAACACGGGTCCAGGGCAAGTAGACCCAGGACCTAGTTATACTCACGAATATGCAAACAAATGCTTTGGGTTAAGTGTGGTGTATATACATTAGAGCCTCTCGGAGGTTATAGAGAGCCATTTATATTCTTGACGTTATCAGTATGTAAGAAAGGAATTGATAAAAGATTGTAATATATTTTTAAAATTTGGAAAAAAATGAAAGTTTATTTTTTAATACACTAAAAATAAAATGAATTTATGAAGGTCTCAAAATCATTTGCCGAATTTCAACATCGTTGAATGTATTGGATTAGATTGATAGAGTAAAGCAACGCAACACTTGAGCGATCTACCAAATGGAAGTGACACGGCAGGACTTTCTATGAGAATTTTGCTCCTATTTATGTGTTAGACAAGCGAAGAAAACTCAGTAAACTTTATCTAGCCAGCCCGTTGCTGAGACACGAACCTTCCACGAAATACCAAATGATTCAATGGTTTTGCTGAGGCACGAACCCGTCACCAAATACCAAATGGTTCACCGGTTACAGATGAGCTCAAAATCATTGAGGTACGACCAAATAGCCACGTTAGTTTACCTGTGATAGAGCTTCACATACGCATAGATATAATTCAAACGCAGTACACGTTCATAATGCACCATTTTTCAGGGGCACCATAGCTTCAGCCAAGCCAACAATGGGGCATCCAGCGTTGGCTTGGCTTGATTTTTCGAACCTGGATCCACCAAAGCAGTAAGCTGAAGCCTTAACTGGCATTATAAATGTGATATAAATATGCACTTATACTGTGAATATACACCGTAAATATAATTCAAAGTATAAACCACATTCGTATTACCCTATAAATATTTTACTCTGTATGTTGAAGAATATAATTCAACACAAGAGCTATCTTTAATTCATTATATAATAAAAAAATATAATTTTAATTTTAATAGAGATTTTAAAAATATATGCATCCGAATCTAATATAATATTTATTTTAATAATATTATCGTTATAAAATATATTATAGAATAACATCATTAAATTATATAGAATAATAAATTAGCAAATATTTACTTAAAAACTTCGTAAAAATTAATAATTTATCATCACTATCATCATCATTATTTAATTATTTTATTAAGCATTGAGATTTATTGAAGGAAATTTGTATTTATTTTAAATTAATGTAAATAATAAATAAATTCTTCTTACTTTTCTATTAAAATAATAATAATAATAATGTTTTGAAGTTTTAAAATAGTATTTTTATATTAAATTTTTAAAATATAAAATTCAATATTAATGGAAATTTAATGCAACTTTTAAATATATTTATAACTCTTTATCGTTTTATTTAATTATTATAAAAATTAATTTATAAATTTTTAAAATAATTAAAAATTAAAAAAATGAATGCAAACATTTTTTTTAAATAATAAAATAAAAATTGCATAACTGTTTAATTCTGTGATTTAATTTAATGCATTTTTATGGGTTAAAAATTAAAAAAATATATATATAAAAATAAATATTAGATGATTTTATGATAGAATAAGATATTAGTTGAAGTTTATTTATTTATTATAAAGAAATAAAAGCGACAATGCACATTTTTTTCCATATTTATTGCCACATAAATACAGAAAATACACAATACACCGCTCATAAACAGTTTGCAATATCAGAAAATTTTGTTATAAACAGTTAAAAATTTATATAAATAACTTTAATCTGTTGTGGAATATAATCCTTTTTATACATTTATATATTTATATATCTTGTTTATTTTTTCTTCTGTATAACTTCTCCATTTAACAAATTGAATGAGTCTTGACTTTACAGTAAAAAAAATAAAGAAAATAAAAATGAATGTTAAGAGGAACTATTCGAAAGAGAACCATATACAGACCAATACAATACCTGCATTTTCAATTTAGATGAATATTTTAAAATTCAAGTATCTGAATATTTTATTTACAAAAATTCAAACGAGTAGAGAAACTTTACGAAGTTTCTATCCCTTCATCTTTCCTTTGATTCGTAATATTCTCGGTTATTTTAAATGGTAAATATAATCAATTAAACGAAGAATTTTATATACTTAAATAGACGAAGAAATATGTTTATTTAATTTATCGAAATTTTTTCTAATGTTAAACTATTGAAAAAGTATAGAAACTCAATGAAACGGTTGATAGAATACAGACTCATCCGTAGATTGCAACTATTTACACGTAAATTTTGATAATTTAAAACATAATAAAAACCTGTTTAAAGCAGGTTTACGTTGTTTTTAATTCAGGTTTGGCTTTAGACAGGTTTTAACTGTTTTTATTCTAATAAAATTTTGATTTTTTATGTATTTATTTAGGTTACATTATACTTTTATAAAGGAATGTTCATTTCTAAAATTACTATCAAAGGTTTACTTTTAAATAGAAAAGAAAGAGGAACATCGCTATTTGTCTAGGAAACACATCATAATATAACCATATAAAAATAGAATGCAGGCATCTATAAATTAGTCAACGTTCATTTATATGCTACTTATTCTCTTTTCCTTTATATAAACTATATGAAGTTTGTCATGGTAAGAATACAGATATTTTCCTATTATTAAATTAACAAACAGGTAGAAATGATTACTTCCTCTCTTGTAGAATCCATAACTTTAATTGAAAACATAACAATAAGAATATTCCATAAAGGAGAAGACAAGGAAAAAAATTAATAATAATCGTAAATTTATATTCCTAGAACAAGATTAAACTTTCAAAAATTATCATAAACTAATTAAATAAGCAATTATTAAATGGCATAATGTCTTATTATTATTTTAAATACTTTTTTGCTATTAAAAATTCGTTAATTTATTTCCTGTACAAAGTGAAAGTGGAAGAGAGAAGAGAAAAATTTTACTTTTAAAATTTCACTTTCATCACGATAAAATAAATTGGATTAAAGTAAAGGACGTGAGAAAATTATTTTCAAATTTATTTTAATTAATTAGAAAGAGTTAATAAAACAATTTTGTTCTACTTCAATTATTATTAAGTCAGATAACGACTTATCAGATCTCATTCAAGAAAATCTTTAGCTTGTAATTAAAAATATGTTTCGTGTCATTTATTTAAAACTTTATAATTACGTTACTTCTCTTACAATTCTTCTTCTTCCTCCTCCTCCTCCTTCTCCTCTTCTTCTTCTTCTTTTTTTTTAAATTTAAATCTTAAATATAATAATTATTGTGAAGATTTTTAAATATTGTAGAAAAATTTTATTAAATGAATGCATATTTTTAGTTAATTATAACAAAGTTTATAATTATCCAATTCTTTTCATTTTCTTAATTTAATTTCGATATTTTTCTCTTTCTTTCTTCTCTCTCGAGACGAATTAAATATTTAAAACTACGTATAAATAATTCACTAACTGAATATTTTATTGGTTGTTTGGATTCTTTTCTTTTAAATGATTTTAACTTAGCATTCAAAATGTCAAACTTTAATGACCGCTAATGGCCAAGTTAATACAAACCACTGAATACGTGATCGTGAGTTCTCACCCGACCAACGAGCCGGACCGTGAAGTTTTTCGGGTTTTTTCACGTTAAATGGAGGCTAATTTCCACAGAAATCTACGGCAGATCCTTCGTGTGCGATAACGGATCCTATAATCTTGAGGATGCGGAAAGGAAACAATATGTCTTATAAAAATATTTATTTTCTGACGTATCCTGTAATGACATCTAAACTGAGGTATCCTCCATTACAGAGAATTCAGCAGGTCATTTGCCAGGACCTCGCATTTACAATGGATTCGAAACACTTGTTACAAATTACATTGTATTTTATATATTAACGAAAAAGTATTTATTTATTCTTTTAATCAAATTTTATTTTAAAAAAATATAATGCCATGAGGGGGTTTTCAAAAGGGTGAGAGGGTCTCGACTTCTGAGAGGTCTTCTTACTGCTCTTCTCTGAATATTCTTCTGTTTATTGACAATAAATACAATACAAAATTGGCGCAAGTAACCCAAGCCGGCAATGGGATGGTTGGACAGCGAGGAAGTGGCCAAACAACCTGACGGATTACCCTCAGGAAAACTGCTTGGGTTTTTGATCCCGATTCACCCAGATCGTAAAGTTTACACCTTAATTTAATCATGTTAAATATTATTAAGTCTAATCCTTCTAATTTTGTAAGGAAGAACAATATTTATCCTACAGTTTAAAGCACGTGTAATTGCTATAATGGAAACACCTACATTAAAAGTTAATCATCCTTCGAGAGTTTATGTATTAATTTTAAATTAATGTATATAATATAAATTCTTTGGAATAATTAAATTAGAATTATCATATATATTTATTTTATAATATATCTCATGAGAATTAATTTAGAAATTTTGTGATAATTAAATTGATTAATTTATTTTATAATGATCCCGTTATAACTTGTAAAACTTAGAAGTTTTGACCTAAATATGACCTAAACTATAAAGTTTAGGCCATTATAAATTTACTAGACTGAAAAATATTTTTAAAATATTTATAACACCCATCATGGGAGTTGAAGAATATGGTTAACAATCAAGTTTTATATGGTTCTATGAATTTTATGTAAGGGTGGACGTATGATTTAGTATAATTTCATTGGAAAATTTGTTTATCATTTATGAGAAAATTGACATTTTAAAGATTTAAAGGCATCGTGCTTGGAGAAATTTTTATATATTAATAGATGAAATTCAAATATTTCAGAGTTTTTACAATCAATTATACAGTTTAAACAGTATTTTATATTTAAAAATGGCTCTGTTACATTTCTTATATTAAAAAAAAATATATAGGCCTATAAAATAAACAAGCAGGAAAAACATACCAATTTCTTGTTTTCTGTAACGATTCTTTAATTTATTTTTAATAAAATTTAAGTAAAAACCTCAGTGAAATTTAGTCAGAAATTTGTTACTGAGTAGAAAGAATTCCAGTTTATTTAGTCAATTTTAAATAAAATTTCAAAATTATATGCTGCTATATAAAATAAATAAACAGTGGGAGGGGAAATACATCCGAATTTCTTATTAAAGATATTACACGACAATTCTCGATTCTATTTTTAGTAAATTAGGCAATATTCGTTCGGAGTTTCCGTTGATATAATGTTTACTCTATAATGGAATATCCAGATGGGATTACAGGACTAATTGATGAATTGCAATTGCTCCTTTCCATTCACAACTTATTTACTCGAGCAAACATATTCTTTCCAATAAACTATACGGAGTAATGAAGGTAAAATTTACGAGCGAAACTTCTTCCCATTTGCTTTACGAATAAATAATTCAGTGCGAAAGTTTTTCTACTTCAATAAAATCGAGTTTGTGACTAATTTTCTCTTGGTGAAGTTTATCAGAGTTAATTGAGTGATCAGAGGATGTGTTTAAGCAGGATGTTCGTAATAGTGTAATTGCAGCCATTTCAAACGCTTGCATGTGTTGACCGTGAATAAATATCACAATTTTCTAGTCACCTTCTACGAATGGTTTATAAATAATTGTTAAATTACAACGAAATTTCTCATTTTTTCCTTAATAAAAAATATTGTTTTCACGGTAGAGAGTTAGTCTAAGAAAGAACTAAATTGAAAAAGGACGAATGCCGTTAAAAATAGAGCAATTAAATTGTTTAGAAAGAGAAGATCTATTGATTAAAGCCAACAGAAAGGTCTACAAAGATATTGATTGTTGAAAGATAGATTTTTTTTTTCCTTTCCTTTCCCCCTTTTCTTTGTAGAAATTCTTGAAAGTGACATAACAGAAACTTCAACGATTAACTATAAATTTCTAAAATAAAACTGTAGAAATATTGTTCAATTTTTATGTAATAATAAATAACATTAACAAAAAGAAATTTATTTACCTTTAAAACAGAACGTCTCCACGTCAGATTTACGTATTAGCTAGTCAGTTCGTGGCTTAGAGGCCTCATATTAAATGGTTTCAATAATTTTTAAGAGTGTTTTTGACTTAAGATCAAAGTATACGTAAATCTGATCCTGGGCCTCTCAGAGATCGATAGAGGCAGAGTCCATTTATTTTATTTTATTTCTTGTTTTTATTTTATTTTAATTAAACCAAAAAAAAGTTTAAAATATATGTTATATATTTTTAAATAATAGAATTAAAGAGAACGAATGTTTTTTTCTTAACATATAAGAAGTATAATGGAATGAATAATCTGTAACGTGTTTTCGAGGCTTCTGGAGAAGTGAGACCCAGGCCCTTTCTATAATAAGGCCTAGTTTACAATGATTAAGATAAAAACTATCTCGAAAAGTGTTTAAATTTAGCACGCGATTTTCTTTCTTTGAGACTCAACAACAATATCCCAATTGAAACAGTAGACCTAAGCTAATTTACTTAATATAAAACATAATTTAAGAATATATTTAATGAAAATTTTCTGGAGATTTCTTAATGATATTTAAAATAAGATAACGGATAGATCAACAGTAGGAATTTTAAAAAAGTAAAAAGAAACTGGCTTACGTTATATATTACATTACGATGAGAAAAAACTAAAAGCACTAACTCGTAAGATAAAATCGTTAATGTAATGATAGTTATTTAAGGAAAGAGAAGAAGAGTAACTGACAAAAATCCTCGATTCTTTTATAAAAAGGAAAAAAAAACTATATTAAAACCAGTTGAAATATTGATTAACAAAATAAAAGAAATCTCGAATGATACCCGTAATAAATGCATTGCGAGCTTTTGAAATTTCTCCGAAGAACAAATACAATAATAATAATTATTATTATTATAGGATGCTTTCGATAATCTCTTACGAATAAAAATCATTCAGGATATCCAATAAAAACTTAATCAATTACTAAATAAATTACAAAGTTTAAATATGAGAACAAATTAATTAGATCCGTTGCAGAGTTAATCGATAAAATGTCTGGAATTATCCTAAACAAGTTAATTATATACAGGGTTGATGACCAAAAAAAAAAAAAAAACACGTGAGCCCTATGCATTCAAGACTCGTGGACACTATACACTCAAGAGTTTTTAATCCTACTTCATAGATACTGTATTATTGCATTATTGTTATATAGAGATAAAAGAGAATTACTTATTTTAAAGCTAGAAGAAAAATGTCATCCTGTTAGAAGCCATCCATTAATCACGTGTACAGTTTTTGAACCCTTTCCTCCAATGATGTAACTTTTGGAGAACCTTTCCTTTAATTGAATGTAAAATAGTCCGTGGACCCATTGACGTGAAAGAAATGACTTTAAGAAGTTCAGCAAGAGTAATAAACTGCATACTTAATTAATATAAGACCCCTTATGAACCCTTTTTTTACGTTTGGCCCCTACACAATTGGATATTTTACGTAGCGATTAATCAAGCCCTTATATTGAAAAAAAAAAAAAAAAATGGAATAAAAATTGGTATCGTGTCAGGAACGAATGGGTATTTTAGCTTTGTTTAAACACATGTTCGAGGAACGATTTACTATTTTAATAAATCAAGAGAATATATGAGGTAATTTCGATGCAATATGTAATAAAACTGTATAACATTACGAATATATCCACTTCATCAAAGTAACTTATATCAAAATTTAATTCGTGAATTAAAATATAAATTGATGCATTACACCATAAATTAGTTAATTCCGACCTTATATTTTAGTGTTAACCTACCAACATGTAATAAATTTAATTATTACGAGCGGATAATTTCTCTGTTTATTAATCATATAAAAAGCATACTTTTGTACTAAGATGTATGTTTCTAAATACGTGCACTGTATATAATTTAAGTAAGGTTGATTCGTAGCAGTTTCCATTAAAAAAAATATTCGAAATTTTATTCTTATCTACTGAAGGAGTTGGTCATATTTTTTTTTTTTTTAGACGAGGGAATATTGTAATTTCCATCTTCTGGAGTAGTACGACTCTAGAGTATTGCTGAGATAGAAGAACTTTACGAAGAAGTTTCGAGTAATGGAAAGGCTTAATGCACCAAAAGCTGATGGTCGAATAAATATTTCTCAAATTCGTATCCATCAAGGCACAAGATTCACATACACCTCCTAAAGGAACAACACCTGGTCGAAGCTTAAAAACTATTTATAACATTGCGTATCGTCTTACATTTTACATCTTGGAAAATGTTCTTAAAAATCTTCCAACTTTTAGAGAGAGGAAACTGTTTAAAAGATATTTAATTATTTAAAAGATAGATAAACTTTTGGTAGGTTATCCTCACTGGCATCAATTATATATCAGCCATTTTGTCTCGAAAGATTTGGTTGAAGAGATAGAAGGGATGGAAGAGGAAGAAAGAAGGGAAAAAAAGTACTTGGACCAATTTCGATCGATCCGAATTGAAGTTGTTGATGTCATTTTTCGAATAAAAAGATCCAAAATAATCCATAAGAATACGAAAGAAGAAGAAGAAGATAAAAGATTTTCGAACCAATTTTTAAGGTTTGGGCTTAATAAAAAATAATGTATCATATAGGACTATTGTATATCAAATTATATCTAAAAAGTCGTGTACCTTGTTTACGTTAACAATGATAAATTTCTAAGAGTTTTTTTTTTGGGGGGGATTTTCGGAATATTATTGTATTAAAATATTCAAAAAACATTTTGGGTTATTCTCTGTTTTTATCGATTCAAAATAAATAAATAAATATATGAAGTAGAAAAATAAATAGCAAACGGATGTTGACGAAACTGTCCTATTTTGTTTATCTTATATAAAAATATATCAAGAACATAAAAATATTCCTAAAACTCGAATGAGTTTATTTAAAAAAAAAGTACAACAACAATAATAAATTTAATTTAATACGATCGACGAATCTTTTATTTTTCATATTTTTATTAATAATTCGAACCGTAAAAAAAAAAGAAATACAAAATTCAAGACAGGAAATCTCGTTATTAGTTATTCAATTTTCTTAAAAATTTATGTATAAAAATAAGCAGAGAAATTTAGATTTATATTTGAATTGCCTTATTCATCCATCAATCGATTGGTAGTTTTATTCACGATAAAGTCACTTGTTATACGTTCTGATAGAGATTTATAGATGCGTATAGTCTATACTAACATGATTATTATACCGTAAATTTAAGAAAAACACAAAGTATAAACCGTATAAATCAAGTTTATTAAACAAAAAAACGATAATATATAATCGAATTCCTTGAAGAATTTAATATATTTTATTAGTTTAAATAAATAATTAAATAATTTCCGATTAAAATCATAACATTTACTGATACTTCTACGTTAATTCTACTTATTTAAAGAAAGCCAAGAAGTTTATAAATCTTTTTTTTTTTCTTTATGATATTTTTAAAGTAGCCTTCGGAGAAATCAATATTGTATTTTATTCATATAAATATACAAGACTATAAAGTCGAGAAAAACAACAAAGATCTTAAAAACTTTGGTTTAGTATGTCCATAAATCAACACTAGAAATGAAAGTTGTACCGAGTATTTACGAATTCGGAGGTGATGTTGTTGTGCACCACGCGGTTCCGACATCAAAAACTTTTATGACGAAGGAGAGACAATATATATACTGTATATCAAACATTTTTGTATCGAAGGAAACAATTTCGACTGCTATCTCTTAGTTTTACTTGATTAAGTTGGTGTAACATCTGTGATTTTTGTAAATTTCTAAAACTTCGACCCCTACTAAAACAGGTTCAAACTTCCAAAGTTTTATACACTTTATTGTGGGAAAATAGATAATTTTACAGANTGTTTATTTTTTCTTCTGTATAACTTCTCCATTTAACAAATTGAATGAGTCTTGACTTTACAGTAAAAAAAATAAAGAAAATAAAAATGAATGTTAAGAGGAACTATTCGAAAGAGAACCATATACAGACCAATACAATACCTGCATTTTCAATTTAGATGAATATTTTAAAATTCAAGTATCTGAATATTTTATTTACAAAAATTCAAACGAGTAGAGAAACTTTACGAAGTTTCTATCCCTTCATCTTTCCTTTGATTCGTAATATTCTCGGTTATTTTAAATGGTAAATATAATCAATTAAACGAAGAATTTTTTTATATACTTAAATAGACGAAGAAATATGTTTATTTAATTTATCGAAATTTTTTCTAATGTTAAACTATTGAAAAAGTATAGAAACTCAATGAAACGGTTGATAGAATACAGACTCATCCGTAGATTGCAACTATTTACACGTAAATTTTGATAATTTAAAACATAATAAAAACCTGTTTAAAGCAGGTTTACGTTGTTTTTAATTCAGGTTTGGCTTTAGACAGGTTTTAACTGTTTTTATTCTAATAAAATTTTGATTTTTTATGTATTTATTTAGGTTACATTATACTTTTATAAAGGAATGTTCATTTCTAAAATTACTATCAAAGGTTTACTTTTAAATAGAAAAGAAAGAGGAACATCGCTATTTGTCTAGGAAACACATCATAATATAACCATATAAAAATAGAATGCAGGCATCTATAAATTAGTCAACGTTCATTTATATGCTACTTATTCTCTTTTCCTTTATATAAACTATATGAAGTTTGTCATGGTAAGAATACAGATATTTTCCTATTATTAAATTAACAAACAGGTAGAAATGATTACTTCCTCTCTTGTAGAATCCATAACTTTAATTGAAAACATAACAATAAGAATATTCCATAAAGGAGAAGACAAGGAAAAAAATTAATAATAATCGTAAATTTATATTCCTAGAACAAGATTAAACTTTCAAAAATTATCATAAACTAATTAAATAAGCAATTATTAAATGGCATAATGTCTTATTATTATTTTAAATACTTTTTTGCTATTAAAAATTCGTTAATTTATTTCCTGTACAAAGTGAAAGTGGAAGAGAGAAGAGAAAAATATTACTTTTAAAATTTCACTTTCATCACGATAAAATAAATTGGATTAAAGTAAAGGACGTGAGAAAATTATTTTCAAATTTATTTTAATTAATTAGAAAGAGTTAATAAAACAATTTTGTTCTACTTCAATTATTATTAAGTCAGATAACGACTTATCAGATCTCATTCAAGAAAATCTTTAGCTTGTAATTAAAAATATGTTTCGTGTCATTTATTTAAAACTTTATAATTACGTTACTTCTCTTACAATTCTTCTTCTTCCTCCTCCTCCTCCTTCTCCTCTTCTTCTTCTTCTTTTTTTTTAAATTTAAATCTTAAATATAATAATTATTGTGAAGATTTTTAAATATTGTAGAAAAATTTTATTAAATGAATGCATATTTTTAGTTAATTATAACAAAGTTTATAATTATCCAATTCTTTTCATTTTCTTAATTTAATTTCGATATTTTTCTCTTTCTTTCTTCTCTCTCGAGACGAATTAAATATTTAAAACTACGTATAAATAATTCACTAACTGAATATTTTATTGGTTGTTTGGATTCTTTTCTTTTAAATGATTTTAACTTAGCATTCAAAATGTCAAACTTTAATGACCGCTAATGGCCAAGTTAATACAAACCACTGAATACGTGATCGTGAGTTCTCACCCGACCAACGAGCCGGACCGTGAAGTTTTTCGGGTTTTTTCACGTTAAATGGAGGCTAATTTCCACAGAAATCTACGGCAGATCCTTCGTGTGCGATAACGGATCCTATAATCTTGAGGATGCGGAAAGGAAACAATATGTCTTATAAAAATATTTATTTTCTGACGTATCCTGTAATGACATCTAAACTGAGGTATCCTCCATTACAGAGAATTCAGCAGGTCATTTGCCAGGACCTCGCATTTACAATGGATTCGAAACACTTGTTACAAATTACATTGTATTTTATATATTAACGAAAAAGTATTTATTTATTCTTTTAATCAAATTTTATTTTAAAAAAATATAATGCCATGAGGGGGTTTTCAAAAGGGTGAGAGGGTCTCGACTTCTGAGAGGTCTTCTTACTGCTCTTCTCTGAATATTCTTCTGTTTATTGACAATAAATACAATACAAAATTGGCGCAAGTAACCCAAGCCGGCAATGGGATGGTTGGACAGCGAGGAAGTGGCCAAACAACCTGACGGATTACCCTCAGGAAAACTGCTTGGGTTTTTGATCCCGATTCACCCAGATCGTAAAGTTTACACCTTAATTTAATCATGTTAAATATTATTAAGTCTAATCCTTCTAATTTTGTAAGGAAGAACAATATTTATCCTACAGTTTAAAGCACGTGTAATTGCTATAATGGAAACACCTACATTAAAAGTTAATCATCCTTCGAGAGTTTATGTATTAATTTTAAATTAATGTATATAATATAAATTCTTTGGAATAATTAAATTAGAATTATCATATATATTTATTTTATAATATATCTCATGAGAATTAATTTAGAAATTTTGTGATAATTAAATTGATTAATTTATTTTATAATGATCCCGTTATAACTTGTAAAACTTAGAAGTTTTGACCTAAATATGACCTAAACTATAAAGTTTAGGCCATTATAAATTTACTAGACTGAAAAATATTTTTAAAATATTTATAACACCCATCATGGGAGTTGAAGAATATGGTTAACAATCAAGTTTTATATGGTTCTATGAATTTTATGTAAGGGTGGACGTATGATTTAGTATAATTTCATTGGAAAATTTGTTTATCATTTATGAGAAAATTGACATTTTAAAGATTTAAAGGCATCGTGCTTGGAGAAATTTTTATATATTAATAGATGAAATTCAAATATTTCAGAGTTTTTACAATCAATTATACAGTTTAAACAGTATTTTATATTTAAAAATGGCTCTGTTACATTTCTTATATTAAAAAAAAATATATAGGCCTATAAAATAAACAAGCAGGAAAAACATACCAATTTCTTGTTTTCTGTAACGATTCTTTAATTTATTTTTAATAAAATTTAAGTAAAAACCTCAGTGAAATTTAGTCAGAAATTTGTTTCTGAGTAGAAAGAATTGCAGTTTATTTAGTCAATTTTAAATAAAATTTATTCAAAATTGTATGCTGCTATATAAAATAAATAAACAGTGGGAGGGGAAACACATCCGAATTTCTTATTAAAGATATTACACGACAATTCTCGATTCTATTTTTAGTAAATTAGGCAATATTCGTTCGGAGTTTCCGTTGATATAATGTTTACTCTATAATGGAATATCCAGATGGGATTACAGGACTAATTGATGAATTGCAATTGCTCCTTTCCATTCACAACTTATTTACTCGAGCAAACATATTCTTTCCAATAAACTATACGGAGTAATGAAGGTAAAATTTACGAGCGAAACTTCTTCCCATTTGCTTTACGAATAAATAATTCAGTGCGAAAGTTTTTCTACTTCAATAAAATCGAGTTTGTGACTAATTTTCTCTTGGTGAAGTTTATCAGAGTTAATTGAGTGATCAGAGGATGTGTTTAAGCAGGATGTTCGTAATAGTGTAATTGCAGCCATTTCAAACGCTTGCATGTGTTGACCGTGAATAAATATCACAATTTTCTAGTCACCTTCTACGAATGGTTTATAAATAATTGTTAAATTACAACGAAATTTCTCATTTTTTCCTTAATAAAAAATATTGTTTTCACGGTAGAGAGTTAGTCTAAGAAAGAACTAAATTGAAAAAGGACGAATGCCGTTAAAAATAGAGCAATTAAATTGTTTAGAAAGAGAAGATCTATTGATTAAAGCCAACAGAAAGGTCTACAAAGATATTGATTGTTGAAAGATAGATTTTTTTTTTCCTTTCCTTTCCCCCTTTTCTTTGTAGAAATTCTTGAAAGTGACATAACAGAAACTTCAACGATTAACTATAAATTTCTAAAATAAAACTGTAGAAATATTGTTCAATTTTTATGTAATAATAAATAACATTAACAAAAAGAAATTTATTTACCTTTAAAACAGAACGTCTCCACGTCAGATTTACGTATTAGCTAGTCAGTTCGTGGCTTAGAGGCCTCATATTAAATGGTTTCAATAATTTTTAAGAGTGTTTTTGACTTAAGATCAAAGTATACGTAAATCTGATCCTGGGCCTCTCAGAGATCGATAGAGGCAGAGTCCATTTATTTTATTTTATTTTTTGAATTCCTAGTAATTAAACCAAAAAAAAGTTTAAAATATATGTTATATGTTTTTAAATAATAGAATTAAAGAGAACGAATGGTTTTTTTTCTTAACAAATAAGAAGT